>NW_015162490.1:928871-977658 GCF_001447785.1 Gekko japonicus
GCTTTCCACTCCAGTGGGGCATAGCCAACCTGGTTCCCCCCCCCCCCAATAGCTAGCAATCCAAAACAGTCCAGTGGAGCCTGAGTGGTGGGTGCTGCCTTCTGACACACTTCCGGTGATGTCAGGGGGTGTGGCATATGCAAATAAGTTATGCTAATGAGCTCCCGCACCTCTTTTTCTACGAAATGACCCCTGCGTAAATCCAACCGTGAGCATTGCCATTTGACAGTAATACATCAAAAGCCAAGGAATCTAGAAGACGAAAAGGAACCCTTTCATACAAATATTCTATTTACTTCATTTACACCCCCGTTTTCTCCCCAAAGTGGCTTACAACCATTTTTCCCTTCTCCATTTTACCTTCACAACAACCCTGTCAGGTAGCTTAGACTGAGTGTTTGGGATTATACTGCAGGAAGAAGGCAGTTTCTTTCTCTGCGGTGCACTGCTGCATCCTTCTGTAGGAGGAGGCCAGGGAGTCTGAATGCAATCTGCTCCCCCTGCCTTAATTTCCAGATCTGTGTGCTCAAATTGGCCTTCTACTGATTTTGATGCCCTCTGCTGGACACAAAGAACTCCTGAGCTGCACATTTACAATCATGAAGTGATTAGCAGGCTTACGTAGGCAAGCAAAACACCAGTCGTTACGCTGGTAAGCAATACTCCTTCTAAGCTGTGGAGTCTTGTGAGCAAAAGTTCTCCTTTGGGAGCTCCTGGCATTAAAGTTGTGAGCGAGCGACTTGGCTTCTGCGTAAATTAGTGTGCTCTGGAGCCCTCCTTCCTGAGCGAAGACAACAATGAGCGAGCTGGAGGCTACAAAACTGTGAGCTAGCTCACTCTGTCTCAGCTTAGAGGGAGCACTGCTGGTAAGTGGGCTTGAAATCCCCTATGGTCCCTGTCAGTGGAGGCCACAGCACCCTTCAGGGGAGCGGTGGCACAGTGGGTATATCCCACTGTCTTAACATCCGAACTGCGTCAGTTCGAGCCCCGCGCTGGTGTGAGCAGCCAGCCTGTTTGTCCCCAGCTCATCGTCCACCCAGCAAAGCCTCGGCGAGTAGATAAAATTGGAAGCACTCCTTAGAAAGGGTGGGCACACCAACTCCCCTGTGGGAAGGTATTAGCTGTCGGTTGGGACGTCCTGCTCCAGGACCGGAAGGCGGTAGAATCTACACGGCTACAAGAAAAATCCCTGCAGTGGGATGCTCCGGCCAGGTGGTGGCAGTGTGGCGATACGACATACGGGTCCCGAAGCCCCAACGTCATCAAGCCGGTCGACGCAGCTGTTCGGGACATGACTGATCCAAGCCAGAGACGTTTCCACCGTGCAGTACGGCGTGTGCAATTAAAAATGAATTATATGTTGTCTTTCCTATCCCCTATGAAACACTGTTAGTCCCCTGTCTAAAAGTGTAACTGTAAATCACTTAGAGCCCACTCGTGAGGAAAGCGATTAATAAATCGAGAGCATTATTATTATTATTATTATTATTATTATTATTATTGGATGACCAGCAGACTTTTGCTCCAAGTATAAAGTCGTCCTCGAGTGCCGCGGTTCTTTTCCTTTTTGCTAGGATCCCGTGACAAATTGATTTGGGACGATGGGTCTCTCCAGGGCCCATTTCTGCTCTCCCAGACTTATCCAAGAAGCGTTGAGGCACACCTCCCCCTGGGCAGTGGGACAGTGAGAATCCGCTCCACTTTCAGGGACTCCTCGGGGCAGTGGGGTCTTGTGGGAGCGACCCAGAGCCAGCAGACAGGCTTGGCCCTGCCTTCATCCCCAACCGGCTGGCCAGGGCAGGCAGGAAAACGGAAGGCACGGTCGCCTCTGATGAGGCCAACCGGGTCTCCCTGCCCCGGGAGATGGGTGGCGATATCCCCACTGGCACGGGGAAGGGCTCTCCCTCCCAGGGAGCTCCCCAGGTGTTGTGGCTTGCTGCCATGAGAAGTTGGGGACAGGCCCTGGGCCTACACCATTACTGGGGGTGGCTCTGGAAAGGGGGACAGCCAAGGAGGAGGTGGGTGGGCTGCGTGGCCTCTGAGAGCTAAGAAGAGAGAAGAAGAGGTTGGATTTATACCCCACCCTTCCCTACCCGAAGGAGTTGCAGAATGGCTTATAATCTCCTTTCCCTTCCCCTCCCCACGACAGACACCCTGTGAGGGAGGTGGGGGCTGAGAGAGCTCTTTCGAGAACTGCCCTTGAGAGAGCAGCTCTGAAAGAAGAAGAAGAGATTGGATTTATACCCCCCTTCACTACCAAAGGAGTCTCAGAGCGGCTTACAAACTCCTTTCCCTTCCCCTCCCCACAACAGACGCCCTGGGAGGTAGGTGGGGGCTGAGAGAGCTCTTTCGAGAACTGCCCTTGAGAGAACAGCTCTGAAAGAAGAAGAAGAGAAGAGATTGGATTTCTACCCCGCCCTTCACTACCCAAAGGAGTCTCAGAGAGGCTTACAATCTCCTTCCCCTTCCCCTCCCCACAACAGACGCCCTGTCAGGTAGGTGGGGGCTGAGAGAGCTCTTTCGAGAACTGCCCTTGAGAGAACAGCTCTGAAAGAAGAAGAAGAGAAGAGATTGGATTTCTACCCCGCCCTTCACTACCCAAAGGAGTCTCAGAGCGGCTTACAATCTCCTTCCCCTTCCCCTCCCCACAACAGGCACCCTGTGAGGTAGGTGGGGGCTGAGAGAGCTCTTTCGAGGACTGCTCTTGAAAGAACAGCTCTGAGAGAACTTGTGACTGACCCAAGGCCACCCAGCTGGCTGCAAGTGGAGGAGTGGGGAATCAAACCCGGTTCTCCCAGATTAGAGTCCGCGCAGTTAACCACTACACCAAACTGGCTCCCTGCTAGGAGACGCCTGCCAGGAGGAGAGCAAAAAAGAGGGGAAATGGAAGTGACTGAAACTCTTCTCTCAAGATAGCTGCTGCTCTGCAGAAGAACGGTTCGAGTCGAGAGAGACCAACTAGAGTGCCAGGCTGTCAGCTTCCAAGAGTCAAAGCTCCTCCCCTTATCAATTGTACTTTTATTTCCCTCTTCTCTGCATACCTTGAGGCTGCTCTCAACACAAAATATCTGGCCACAGTCCCCGAAGAAACCAGAAAGAGTAAAAGCAGATCTACATATAAAAGGGGTCCCATGTTGCATCTTGGGGTCCAAAGGGAGACCCTACGGCCTTCAGCTTTCCCAGACACTAGCTTAGAGCGTGTCACTTTGTGAGAAGGAAGACAGAAAGCTCACCAAATGTTTTGCTTGGACTCAGACACATGTTACATTCCTCTCTCGCCTCCCCTTCCATCCTGAAACTCCCCTCCAGGTACTGCTCCAATCCAACCCAGCAAAATGACAGGTGGCATATGTACAGGTGGCAAACTAGGTAAAGGTCTCCCTTGCTCGAAAGCCAGTCAAATCCAACTCTAGGGTTGCGGTGATCATCTCCGTTTCAAAGCCGAAGAGCCAGCGCTGTCCGAAGACGTTTCCGTGGTCATGTGGCCGGCATGACTAAACACCAAGGCGCACGGAACGCTGTTCCCTTCCCAGCGAAGCAGTACCTATTTATCTACTTGCAATTTCTTGCTTTCGAACTGCTAGGTTGGCAGGAGCTGGAACTAGAGACGAGAGCTCCGCCATGCGGCACCCTGGGTCTCAAACTGTTGAACTACTGACCTTCCACAGCCTGCAGTTCAGCGTCTTAACCACTTGAGCCACCACAGCATAATAAAAAGTAGAGACATCACCCTGCCAACAAAAGTCCGTATGGTCAAAGCGAAGGTATTCCCAGTAGTACTGTATGGCTACGAGAGCTGGACCATAAGGAAGGCCAAGCGCCGAAGAATAGATGCTTTTGAATTATGGTGCTGGAGAAGACTCTTGAGAGTCCCTTGGACTGCAAGGAGATCAGATCAGTCGATCCTAAAGGAAATCAACACTGACTCTTCCCTGGAAGGCCAGATACTGAAGCTGAAGCTCCAATACTTTGGCCACCAAATGAGAAGGGAGCACTCACTGGAGAAGACCCTGATGCTGGGAAAGATTGAAGGTCAAAAAAGACGGGGACGGCAAAGGATGAGATGGTTAGACAGTGTCATCGATGCAACAAACATGAAATTGAGGAAACTCCGGAGGACAGCGGAGGACAGGAGGGCCTGGCGTGATGTGGTCCATGGGGTCGCAAAGAGTCGAACTCAGCTGTGCGACTGAACAACAACAACATGTACCTTCCACCATATGGTGGGAGCTGTACCCCGCAAGAACACCTTGTAAGGAACAGCTGCTTTGGTATTCCTAGATGTTGCAAGACATCTCTAACACAGGACCAAATTATGCCTGTCTTTGCTTGTCTGTATGAGGAATTCATGGCTGCAGCAAGATCAGAGCTTCTTTAGTGAAACTCCTTGTGGCTCACTACGTCTACCTAGAACGAGTTTGCTGTCTTCGGATCAAAGCCAGCCTCACATTTCTGGTCTAGAAGAAGAAGAAGAGATTGGATTTATACCCTGTCCTTCACTACCCAGGAGCTGCGGTGGCTCAAGTGGTCAAGACGCTGAACTGCAGGCTGTGGAAGGTCGGTAGTGCAGCAGTTCGAGACCTGAGTGTGCTGCATGACGGAGTGAGCTCCCGTCTCTAGTTCCAGCTCCTGCCAACCTAGCAGTTCGAAAGCAAGAAATTGCAAGTAGATAAATAGGTACCACTTTGGTGGGAAGGTAACAGCGTTCCGTGCGCCTTGGTGTTTAGTCATCCCGGCCACATGACCACGGAAACGTCTTCGGACAGCGCTGGCTCTTCGGCTGTGAAACGGAGATGAGCACCGCATCCCTAGAGTCGGACTCGACTGGCTTTCAAGCAAGGGAACCTTTACCTTTACCTTCACTACCCAAAGGTGTCTCAGAGCGGCTTACAAACTCCTTTCCCTTCCCCTCCCCACAACAGACACCCTGTGAGGTAGGTGGAGCTGAGAGAGCTCTGACAGAAACTGTTCTTTTTCAAGAACAGCTCTTATCAGAGCTACGGCTTGCCCAAGGTTATCCAGCCAGGTGCAAGTGGAGGAGTGGGGAATCAAACCCGGTTCTCCCAGATTAGAGTCCGCACACTTCACCACTACACCAAACAGCAACCATTAAAAAGATGGCCTGCATTTCTTGTAAATGATGCCTTTCCCCCCTCATAGTTGCGAGATTTTGCTTTCTTCTTAGAACTCCACGTCATCTCTGGCATCTTGGCTGTTTCCTTCCTATTTCAACAATTGCAGCCCATGGAGTCACAAAGGCAAACTTGTTCCAGGGCTTGGCAGACCGCCAATGATGGAAGCATATCTCTCATAACTAGGAGTTTCTATTAGTGAAGCTTCCTCAAACCTTTATCAGCGGCAACTTAAAAAAAAAAAGACAGTCTCATGCAAACAACACAGGGTTAAAATCCCATTGGCACACAAGCAGAACAGTAGAGGACAAGCAAACTGAAGAAGTATGAGCGGCTACATGCGGGGCTTTTTTCAGACTCCAAGATCACTCAGCAGACATTAGACCAAAAACAAAAACAAAAACCCACAACACAACCCTAAAAGAGCCAATAGACAAGCTTCCAGATCCATTTCAAGCACTGTGAATGTGAGCAGTAAACATTTGGTTAGCACGTGGACAACAGTTGACATCACACTGTCAAAAGTGCATCGCCATCCCACCCTTTCACACAATAAATGTATTTGCTGGATACACACCAGTTTTACACCGTTATTTGACACATCAGCGCATATGCGTGCACGTGCGCACTTGCTCACACACGTATCTGGGGATCCCAGCGCAATGTACAATACAAACATGTGCATCTGTTCTACAATTCAGGTTTGCTGCAAGAAACATCTGCGCCAGAGCAGCGTACCTGCAGGAAATACATTCACTGAGTCAAGCATGAAGTTCCTTTTAAGATCTGACCTATCTTCTTAGAGGTTCCCCAGAACTGTCCTGTTATCTCATCTTGCGTTCCAGTCACTAAACAGTTTAAGAGACTAGGTTAAATCTTTCTGTTTATTTCTCAGTAAGGAGCCATGCACAGAGATGGCGCTACACACGACCAATGCTCCCTCTAAGCTGTGGAGTCTTGTAAGCAAAGTTCTACTTTGTGAGCTCCTGGCATTAAAGTTGTGAGGCAGCAATTTGGCTGCTGCATGCATTAGTTTGCTCTGGAGCCCTCCTTCCTGAGCTAAGGCAGAAATCTGTGAGCCGGAGGCTAAAAAACTGTGAGCTAGCTCATGCTCACTCAGCTTAGAGGGAACACTGCCCCTGAGCAATGCTCCCTCTAAGCCGTGGAGTCCTGTGAGCAAAAATTCTACTTTGTGAGCTACTGGCATTAAAGTTGTGAGCGAGCAATTTGGCTACTGCATAAATCCGTTTCCTCTGGAGCCATCCTTCCGAGCGAAGACAGAACTGTACGAGCCAGAGGCTAAAAAACTGTGAACTAGCTCACACTAACTCAGCTTAGAGGGAACACTGCCCTTGAGCAATGCTCCCTCTAAGCTGTGGAGTCTTGTGAGCAAAAATTCTACTTTGTGAGCTACTGTTATTAAGGTTGTGAGTGAGTGATTTGACTGCTGCATTAATTAGTTTGCTCTGGAGCTGTCCTTCCTGAGCCGAGACAAAAATGTGTGAGCCGGAGGCTAAAAACTGTGAACTAGCTCACACTAACTCAGCTTAGAGGGAACACTGTCCCTGAGGTAGGTTAGGCTGAGAGTGTGTGACTGGCCCACAGTCACCCAAGCAAGTTTCCATGGCAGAGTGGGGTTTCGAACCTGGGTCTCCCAGATTCGAGTCCAACACTCTAACCACTGCACAACGTTCGCTCTTTTAAGGATCTTTACAATGACACAAAGACAGGACTCAGCAGTGGCACCAATACAGCGGACAATTTAATGCTGGGGGCAATGAGGGAATGGGAAAGGGGCAGAGTGCGTCACTGGGGCACAGCCCAGAAAGCCTGTTGCTTTTTTACAGTCTTCGCCCTGTTTTTGTTGTTGTTTTGGTTCTGTGAAAAGGTAATGATTTAAATGCTCGGACTGCTCTGCCCCACTTGCCAAGCACGGAAGCCGGCCTCAGCTACCACAGCACAAAACTACTACTTCACAGCTGAAACTAATTTTAAGAACCAGACGGCAAGGAAAAGCCGAAGAATCTCACGGTTTTAAGCATTACGTTTTGGAAATCTTCTGACTCGGATCAAAAAAAAAAAACGGCAGCAATTTGCAGCTCATATGTATATATGTTCCCAAAGCAAGAGACTGTAAATTGTCCGAAGCCAGAGGAGCTTTGCAAATGGAAATATTTACAGTGAGCCTGTTACTCATCTTTCGGCTTTCAACTACCGCTGTTGAGTGTGGATGCAATTAATGCAAAGGCAGTTCTGAACAACAAGGAGCAGAGAACCACATGAGAAGTATCTGCCCACAGGGGGGGAAGATGCAGACTCAAACACGCACATACAACTGGAAATTCATACAGGGAAAAAGAGTAATCTAGCAAGAGGCTTACAAAGAAACACGTTTAACACATTCCTCACCCAAACCCATTGCTTTCTGCAGCATCACGTCCAGGCAGAGCACGTGGCTTTGTTTGTATCATTCCGTGAAACTACAAAGCCCTGAACCAGTAAAGTCAGATTATCGGCAGCTCAAAAGCCAAGTTTCCTTAGAGTAGCTTTGTCAAGATTCGGCGGACCCGACATAACTTAGCAACAAACTGGCTTACGCACCAAAGCGACACCTACCTCCCCCATCCCCGAAATATGCCGCAATTCGGCCCCTTACCTTAAAAAAACTCCCTCTCTCGTCCAGACATTGGGCTTCCATGGTTAAGACGGACATCTTCTCCAGGAGAAATCCTGCGAGCTCCTCCTAGAAGCAGAGACATTGTTAATGGTTAGTCCAGTCTGTAGGAAATTCCTTTCCAAGCCACAGAAACAGTCACAACAACAGTTTTGCCAAGTCTCTCCCCCCCCCCCCCAAAACCCCAAACAGCTCAGTGCCAGCTATTTCCTACCAGAGCCTTTAACATACTGTTTTGGTCTATTATTTCCTGTCAATTGCATTTAAAGACAGTGTAGCCGGCATTTCCTGCTCTTCCCAAACAATCCCACAAGTTGCTTCTGGCGGATTTTAACAGGCCCGTTTTGAAAAGAATGGAGAGAGAGAGAGAGAGAGATAGAGAGAGAGAGAGAGAGAGAGAGAGAGAAAGAAAGAGAGAAAAAGGATAGAGAGAGAGAGAGAGAGAGAGAGAGAGAGAGAGAGAGAGAGAGAAGAGAAGAGAGAAAATGCCTGCTTTGTTTGCTTGACCTCAGCTTAAAGTTCACAGAGAGCAAATATTAGGGGGTCTCCACAAACCTCTATTGCAGATTCCAGATCTAATGAGTTATGGGGGGGGGAGCTCCAAAATAAGTCATTTGCGCCATACGGGAGAAGGAAATGTGGGGCCATTGCAGAAAAGTACACTAAACTACAAATTCATTTTTTTCCCAAACTATTTTTTTAAATTATTTTATTTTATTTTTAATAAAATTTAAAAGAGCAGTTAAAAATAGGAAAGCAAATCTTGATGTTTATGCAGAGCAAACGGGGAAGTGTCGATTTTATGTGCTGCTGACGCTTCTAAGAGGGGCATCCATTTTTCTTGGAGATTGTCAGGGACGGGTTGATTTTCAGATAGAAGGATACTAGTGGAAACTTTATCCTGTAGAAAAAAGCCCCACAATTTCAGATACCAATCGCTCAGTAGCAGCGTCTTCTTAGATTTCCAATGAAATGCTATAACATTCCTAGCGGCCGCAAGACATAATTCTATTAGCTCTTTCATAAGTCCATTGGGGGCGGGATGGCTCCAATAATTCAGGAGAAACAAAGAGGGTTGCAGTTGGAGGGCGCAACCTGAAACAAATTCATTTTCAATGTCAAGACTCAGCTCATTAAAAGACAGCACCTTGGGGCATGTACAAAGAGTCTTTCCTCTGCTCTTGTGTCAGCCATGACCTGCATCCACCAGTGCAGGCTCACGGCCATTTAGAGTCACGCGTACAGACCTCCCTTCTCCCTCCAAACTGAAAAGGCTGTGCTTTGGCAGCTGTGCCGGGTCTGTCTATAAAACGCAAACCGCAGGTTCATGCAACTTCGGCTTGCACTGTGGCCGAGCACAGGAGGGAGAGGGATTTAACCCTTCAAACCTCTCCTCGGTCTCACTAACCAAAATTGCTTCTTGTTTTGACATTAGTACTTAAAGGGGTGTGTGTGAGTTTTCAGAACGACAGGTTCCTCCCTTTAAGTGCTAATGGGGGTTACAGCTGGTTTTGATTAGCAAAACCAAGCTGAGTGTGAAGGGTTAAACCCCATCTCCCTTCCCCACAGGACCCAGAGGCAAACTGAGGCAGCAGGAAACTGCAATTGACATTTTATAGATAGACAGAGAGGCACAATCTTGTTTTTGCCTTTACATAGTCCTTTTGGGTTGACGGAAGCAGGGCTGTACACTGTTCAGATCATAGTCTTCATCAAGGTCTGGATCCAGCCAATTTTTCACAATCTCACCTAATTCCTCTCCTTATTATCCCCATCCTACATGCCTTTTGTTCAAGCAGGTCCCATTGATACCCATAAAGGCTTTTTGAGAGGTCAAAGGGAACCCCTCATTCCTTTTTTCACCTGTGAAAAAGTTGTTGGATCCAACCCAGACCTCCACACAGACAGGCAGTTGGCCTGTAAAGACTGAAATGTCCTCAACCGCTACAGTTCCATGAGCCTCGGAAACCAGATCTTCATTTTACTGTAGTTAAATGGGTCGCTTCAAAAGGGAGAAATTCATTACCAGCCTTATTTTTTGCAAAAATGAAGCTTGAATAATTGCCAGACCTTCAAGACTTCATAGAATTCCAAGTGAGGCCCCAACTATAGATCTATACAGTGGCATTGTAATATTGACTGTTTTCTTTTCAGTCTATTTTCTAATAATCTCCAGCACCCAAGAGTTTGTGTTTTTCACTGCTGTGGCGCACTTTGTTGACACTTTCATTAAGCTATCCAGTCTGCTATGACTCCAGGATCTTTTCCCCTCTCTGACTCCAGCACGCCTCCTTGACGTCATAAAGAGGAGGAGGAGGAAGAGATTGGATTTATATGCTGCCCTTCACTACCCAAAGGAGTCTCAAAGCGGCTTACAATCTCCTTTCCCTTCTCCTCCCCACAACAGGTATCCTGTGAGGTAGGTGGGGCTGAGAGAGCTCTTTCAAGGACTGCTCTTGTGAGAACAGCTCTGAGGAAACTTGTCTCTGACCCAAGGTCACACCAGTAGCTGCATGTGGAGGAGTGGGAAATCAGACCCGGTTCTCCCAGATTAGAGTACGCGCTCCTAACCACTACACCAAAAGGCCACATAGCACCATTAGCTGTATGGGAATACTTAATTCGCTACATTCCTGTGATCTCTGCAAATGGGGAAGGGTCATATCTTTTGAGAACTGGACAAACAGGAAAGGAAGACACTTTCATAGCTCACTTGGCAGAGGAAAGTCTACCAAAAGCCCAGAGCCTTTCCCATGCAAGGGGGTCCAGGTCTGGAGGAAACGATGCCCCAAGGCTAGGAGGCTACCGGCCCCAAGTCAGCGACAGGAGAACATGCATGCACAGAAGATAGTTCTTTCATTGCCCCAACAGCTCCCTTGGAAAAAGCACTCATCTGGGAAACAGGAGTGAGGGGCCTGGAAAACCGGGAATATGGCAAAACTCAGCTGATCAGCAGCAAAAGAGAACTGGGCGACCTCATTCCACGAACCATGCACATAAACAGGAATGCAGAAAAAGATATAATTCCCCATTAGCCCTAATGTCCAAACCCAGAGCAGGGAAGTCTACTTAGAAAGGCACGACAGAGCTGCGGAACAGCAGAGGTGTCGCACACTCGATTTCCCTGGTTGACCCCTAACCTGGGATAGCTACAAGAGAGCCCTGACCTGGATAGCCCAGGCAAGCCCGATCCCGTCAGATCTCAGAAGCTAAGCAGGGCCGACCCTGGCAAGTACTTGGGTGGGAGACCTCCATGGAATACCAGCAGTTGGGAGGTGGGGGCAGGCTTTATTCAGCCACCTCTCTGCATATCCTCCAGGCCCCCAGTAGGGGTCAGTCACCAGAGGTCGCCGTGACTTCCAGATGCTCACACACATGCAGACATGCACATATGAAAAGTACAGACAAAATGGGGGGGGAGAGCCCTGAGAAAACTCCCAGGCACCACTGTGATTTTTTGCACTGCAAGCGAGACTCATTCACGGAAGCCAGGCCACTCGTGCTGATTGGCTGCCCCAAACGACAACCGTTTTGCTTCATTCTTTTCTGCATAGCCATCCCCCTGTAGCATTCATAAAGCTCATTATTGTGGCCTGCTGCTATTCATCCCAGCCATCCTTGATCTTCATCTTCCCCCGATCTCTCCCCATTGCGTAGCCGACTTGGTTTATCACTCCCCAGCAAAAAACGGGGGGTTGTGAAGTGGAAGGTACGCTGCCACCTCCCTTGCAAAAAAAACAACTGTGCAGATGGTGGGTGGGGGAATCCTCTCGGACCCTCCAGTTGTGAATCCCACGCTGAAGACCTCAGTAATGAACAGGGGATGGGCACAGACCTCTGCCTAACAAATCCCATTCACACCAGGAGACAGCGCAGAAGCAAGCCACACACGGATAGAACTGCACCAGGAAGAGAGTTCTGAAAGCAGGTCAGATGAATGGGAAAAGATGGACTGCAGAATTGCAGGTTGAGCTGTCCTCAATGAGAATTTATTCCAACACAGCTATAAGAACACAGCTGCTGTCCTAAGCAGGTCCAGGATGGGTTTAAGAATGCATTTCAACTCTGAACTGAGAGCCAGTTTGGTGTAGTGGCTAAGTGTGCGGACTCTAATCTGGGAGAACACGGATTCTAATGTATATATGTTACCACTTCGGTGGGAAGATAACAGGGTTCCGTGCGCCTTGGTGTTTAGTCATGCCAGCTGCATGTCCACGGAAACGTCTTCGGACAGCGCTGGCTCTTCGGCTTTGAAACGGAGATGAGCACCGCAACCCTAGAGTCGGATTGGACTGGCCTTCGAGCAAGGGAACCTTTACCTTTTACCTTTATATATGATGTATATGAGCTGTAATATTGATAGAGCTGTATTACTATTGTTTTACTGAACCCACACATAAAAACTAAGCCCTAAAAGTAGGCTCTGTCTCTAATTACTGTAATACCTTCCAAGTATAGTAAGAAATGTTTGTCTTGACAGACAGAAGTGTATTTCCCCCCGTCAGAAAGGTTCGGTTCTATCTCTAGTCAACAAATCGTTGGGTTGGAAAAATAAAAACAAAAAAATAAAAAAAAATCTGGACCTTGGCAACCGATACTCCTTTTGCAATTATTTCCTTTTCAGAGGTCAGCTGGGAACCCAGTTCAAGCAGTCCACTGATATGGCTAAACACAGGATTACATTGAAATTTCGGGGTCAGAATACAGGAACTGTTGCTGGTGCCAGTACTTATCACAGACCTCTTAACTCAAATGTTGCATTGTGTTACTCCAGCTGTAGCCACAAACAAAGTACGGGATTTGTATGTGGGGGGGGGGAGGAAAAAGCCCCAGCTTCCGTAAGCGGCGCAGAAAGAGATTTTGTTCATTCTCACAGGGTGGAACAGGACGATATGTACAGGCTCGCTGAAAGACAAGCGTAGCACAGAGAAACGCAGCCGCAGCTCACTACTTACATGGCTTTGTGCGTATTTATGGACTGCTTTTTGAACAGATTAAAAAAGATTCCACAAGCAGCAAAGCTGCTAGATTCAAGGATCTTATCACGCTATCTTTGGGTTTTACTATCCAGCTGCTTAGGCTCTATTCATATTCAGTTTATGACTTTCAGGTATGACGGGAACATGGTTAGGCACCTACGAAGGTCCACAGTTAGGCAAGGGGGCCCCCACTCACAGGAGACACCAAGAAGAGCTTGTAAGCGAGACAAGTAGAATTCGAACACAGAATTCCAGAGCAAACTAACTGATGCAGCAGCCAAATCCCTCGCTCACAACTTTAACGCCAGTCACTCACAAAGTAGGAACTTTTGCTCACAAGACTCCACAGCTTAGAGGGAGCATTGTTTATCAGCATCTTGTATAAGAATATTTTGTTATCTTCAACAGATACAGGGTACGGCTATTATCCCGTGGCCCCAGTGGCAGACTGAGAAACAGCAGAACATGGAAGCCACCCAACTGTTAACCTAATAACCCTTCTGGGCCATCTAGGTGCCCCTCCCATTGGGCGAGGATGGTCTTGGCGTCATTTCAGGGGGTACACGGGCAAGCTTGCATTTCCGGTTGGGAAGGGCACTGGGCAACCCCAACACGCCGTGGGGGGAAAGCCTTATTTACAAGAAGCCTGCAGAGGCCGGCTGGGACGCGCCTCTCCAAAGAGGGAAAAGACAAGTAACTCGATGATCTCAGAGCGGGATGGGTGCAGCTTCCTTTTTTCTGGTGGTGGAGTCTGATGAGCTGTGGCGTTCGGCATCGTGCTGGGGGACTTCGTTCAGGGTTAGGAAGGGGCGGGCTCCGTGCATAAAGGCGCAGTCACCTTAAGGGACGTTTCCCAAAAGGCCAGGAACAGCCACGAACAGTCCTCCCTCTAAGCTGAGCTAGTGTGAACTAGCTCACAGGCTTCTTCTTCTTCTTTTTTTGCAATTAATGTTTTTTATTAATTTTTGTAAGCAAAATAAAAATCAAAACAATACGGTAACAATATAACAAAGATTTCCCAACAATATAGTAAAAAGTATAATACAACCTAGCAGTTCGAAAGCAAGAAATTGCAAGTAGATAAACAGGTACCGCTTCGGTGGGAAGGGAACAGCGTTCCGTGCGCCTTGGTGTTTAGTCATGCCGGCCACATGACCACGGAAACGTCTTCGGACAGCGCTGGCTCTTCGGCTTTGAAACGGAGATGAGCACCGCAACCCTAGAGTCAGATTCGACTGGCTTTCGAGCAAGGGAACCTTTGCCTTTATAATACAAGAACTTCCAGTGTGCAGTAGTATCAAATACAATAAACATTTAACACTATAACTCATTACCTCTGTTCTAGTAAATACATAGACCTGCCTTTAATAAAAAACAAAATTCTTGTACTTCTGTGGTAATTGATACTGATTTTTTTTTTTTGGGTGTGCCGTCACATATTCAAAAAAAGCAAACCATTTTTTTAGAAAGGTATTTGGTAGTTCAGGGTTATCCATAAGTACCAATTGTGTAGCTATTTTGTCAGAGACCACTATATGCCATAGCTTAGCCTTCCATTGTGCCAAGGTAGGAACCCTCAGTGTTCCCTCTAAGCTGAGTTAGTGTCAGCTAGCTCACAGGTTTTTAGCCTCCGGCTTACACATTTTCGACTTCGCCAAAGAAGGACGGTTCCAGAGCAAACCAATTGATGCAGCAGCCACATGGCTCACTCACAGCTTTAACGCCGGTAGCCCACAAAGTAGAATTTCTGCTCACAAGACTCCACAGCTTAGAGGGAGCACTGATGTCCACCAGTTTTGACTTGTACCAATGTTCCCTCTAAGCTGTGAAGTCTTGTGATCAAAAATTCTTATTTTGTGAGCTACCGGCATGAAAGTTGTGAGCGAACAATTTGGCTACCGCATAAATTAGTTTGCTCTGGAACCATCCTTCTTGAGCTAGGACAAAAATGTGTGAGCCGGAGGCTAAAAAACGGTGAGCTAACTCACACTAACTCAGCTTAGAGGGAACACTGCTTGTAGCCAGTTCTTTTTGCTTGGTTACCCCCAACGGGTGGGTTTGGGGCCTTCAGCACCAACAGTTGGGTGCTCCCGCTCATGCTTAGCCAAGACCGGGAAATCTGTCAGCAAAGCTGCCACAGAGAGATTCATTCCAAGCTAGAAAGCCATCTAGGGGGTGTCGCTCCCCCTTCGAGCCATTGTGAGCAGATCTGCCCGCCAAAACAGTCACATGGTCAATGGGAGGGGGCGCCCCTTCCCCTTAGTTCTGCCTGAGCCGCCACAAGTACCCTAATTTTTACAGGAACTTACAACAGGGTGGGGGAGGGAATGTGTGCCTGCACAGAAGACAACTTGATGAACAAAGGTGATCAGTAACTGCAACCCCGCTTTCATCTTCGGTCTTCCGTGCAGTCATACGTGCATGTGTGTCTGTGCATGCGTGTGAGTGTGTGTGTGCACCTGGAAGTCATGGTGACCTCTGGTGACTGACCCCTATTGGGGGCATGGAGGATATCCAGAGAGGTGGCTGAATAAAGCCTGCCCCCACCTCCAGCCTCTGGCATTTCAGGGAGGTCTCCCATCCAAGGACTTGCCAGAGTTGACCCTGCTTAGCCTCCGAGATCTGGTGGGGTCGGGCTTGCCTGGGGCTATCCAGGCCAGGGCTCTCCAGTCCCCCACTGAGATGTTGTTGTTCAGTCGGGCAGTCGAGTCCGACTCTTCGCGGCCCCATGGACCACATCACGCCAGGCCTTCCAGTTGTCCTCCGTCCTCCGGAGTTTGTTCAATTCCATGTTCATTGCATCTGTGACACTGTCTAACCATCTCATCCTTTGCTGTCCCCGTCTTCTTTGACCTTCAGTCTTTCCCAGCATCAGGGTCTTCTCCAGTGAGTGCTCCCTTCTCATTGGGTGGCCAAAGTATTGGAGCTTCAGTTTCATTATCTGGCCTTCCAGGGAACAGTCAGGGTTGATTTCTTCTAGGATTGACTGATTTGATCTCCTTGCAGTCCAAGGGACTCTCAAGAGTCTTCTCCAGCACCATAGTTCAAAAGAATCTATTCTTCGGCGCTCGGCCTTCCTTATAGTCCAACTCTCACAGCCATACATGACTACTGGGAATACCATCGCTTTGACCGTCTTCTTTGACCGTCAGTCTTTCCCAGCACCAGGGTCTTCTCCAGGGAGTGCTCCCTTCTCATTGGGTGGCCAAAGTATTGGAGCTTCAGCTTCAGTCTCTGGCCTTCCAGGGAACAGTCAGGGTGGATTTCTTTTAGGATTGACTGATTTGAGTTACTGAGCTACAATGTAGGAGGCGGGGTGAGTTCTCACCTGACACATTCACTGAAACAAGGACTGCAGGACAGCCTTGCTGACCTCCGATTCCTTTCTTGCCTGCAGGCCCAGAGTGTCTGTTTTGCAAAAGTGTCTGTGGAGGATCAGGTGGCAGATATGCAAATCTTGAGAAGCGAGACACCTCTAAGCAGTGCAGCTGAAGAAGCCTGTGCTCTGGTCGGGTTAGCTCAAGCATGTAAAAGATATGGCAGCCTCGCCTGCTCATAGCAGAGCCTTACCGCTGACACAATCCACGGTGATGGAGACTGGGTTCCCCTTGTTGCATCCCATATATGCAATGAAGAGATTAACGCATTTTCTGAATGGCCGTGTTCATGTTAAGCAGAACAACAACGTTTGTCTGACATCAAGAGTGCGCAATGCACATTCCACGGGAGAAGACAGGTTGGGGGGAAACACAGGCGAGATAGTAACAAGTGGAAATCGGACACCACCTTAGGTAGAAACTCTATGCTAGGTTTAAGAACCGCATGTTCTGCAAAAAAAACCCTTAAGAAATGGGGGATTAACGTGCAGGGCTGTTGTCATGATCTGGGCTGTTCCACCAGAGGCCTACTAGGCCCAGGGAGCCTGGCTAGCAGTAGGTGAGGCTGGGCCTACAACTCCAGAAGCCCCTGAGGGGTTTTGGAGCCAAAATGGACCAATAGGAAAAGAGGAGGGCTTGGAATAAAAGATTTGGAGCAGCAGGAAAAGCTGTTCTTTCTTCCAAGAGGGCAGAGCCAGAAGGAAGACTGCTGCAGGGAAGAGACCCTCATCCGGAGGGAAGGATGAGTAGTCTAGTGCCACTTGGGATAGTGAGCTAGGGACAGTATATATTTAGACACGTCAGGGCATTTGATTTCTTTTCTTTTCACCCACTTACTGTTATTATTCTGCACCTTGTTGTTTGACCTCCTATACAATAAACTATTTTCATTGTTCACTCTGCCTGGTCCTCATGCGTATTATTCGGCCAAAAGGGAGGTCTAAAGGTCTTGGGAGGGTGCTCTGGGCCTTCTCAGGGGAGCCTGAAACCAGAGTGGTGGCAGCATCAGGTGACATCCCACCTTAGCCATGACAGCTGTAAGTTCACTAACCCTCCTGACCACTGTTACTGCAACCAAAAAACACACTTTGACTGACAACAGGCCCAAGGGGCAAGTAGCCATGGGCTAAAGGGGCTTTAACATCAATTGTGAGATGGTCCACCAAGGGACCAAAACAGGATGCTTGGATGCAGTCCCAATGGGGGACTGTGCAGAAGACCGAAGATGAACCATGGTTTACTGGTATTTCCTGGATTTTCTTGCTGCTTGGTTTCTCTAAGTATAGCAGCCTCCAGAGGAGTATCAACAGCTGTAACTACGGTTTGTAATGACACACTGGCTCAGTTAATATTTCTTCCATGATGTCTCTCTCTTCACTCTTCCCAGTCACGGTTCACGGATAGGATCTGGTTTCCGATGAGATCTGAGATTTCTTGTGCCTGCCAGCTATACAGCAGGGTGCAGATCTACAGTTCATGTTGCAACGGCGGCTTAATTTTTCAAGGCACACTTTGACCCTTCTGGCAGAATACGGCTTGGAAATAATTAACCTCAAATACCCTTGGATGAAGCTTCATTACCAAAAACAAAAAACAAAAACCAAAAAACCAACCCTCAGCTTAGCTTTCCCTTCCTAACTTTTACATGATGTGTTTGGCAGAGAAAGGCCCAGCAGTGTTGACAATATGGAGACAAAACACATTCCCCTGAATATTTGCTCGCTTCAGCCTCTCCCCACTCTCTAATAGTTTATGACAAATGTAGCAGCAGCTGGTCTCCTCTCCCCAGATGTGTCACTGACAGTCTGCATCATTTTTTCAAATGGGAAAAATAAAACCTCCTGTCTGAGATAGTTTCAGGGGGTAGCCAGACTGATCTGCAATAGAGGAAGAGGAAGAAGAAATAATTGGATTTATACCTGACCTTCACTCAGTCTCAGAGTGGCTAACAAACTCCTTTCCCCTTCCCACAACAGAAACCCTGAGAGGTAGGCGGGGCTGAGCGAGCTCTTTCTAGAACTGTCCTTTCATGAACAGCTCTGCTGGAACCATGGCTTGCCCAAGGTCATCCAGCAGCTGCAAGTGGAGGAGTGGGGAATCAAACCTGGTTCTCCCAGATGAGAGTCCGCGCACTTCACCACGACTCCAAACTGGAAGAGAAGGACATGAGTCCAGTGGCACCTTAAATATAAACAAGATTTCCAAGGTTTAAGTTTTTCTGATAAAGCTGGAACAATAAAACTGGCAGCCCTACCTTATCTGCTCCGTTTAGACAATAAGGCCAAACCAGGGTCAAGAAAACTGAACTATGGTTCAGTGTGGTACCTAATTTGAGAAATCAAAGCTTTGGCTTTTGCTCTGCCTCCAGAGGCTGCTGCACCTAAAGCAGTGATGGCGAACCTTTTAGAGACCACGTGCCCAAACTGCAACCCAAAACCCACTTTATTTATCGCAAAGTGCCAACACGGCCATGCTGAGGTTTTACTTTAGAAAAAACAACTCACACATTAACTTAAGATGATCCAAACAACGTAAGGCAGGCAATCCCAAATGCTTTCGTTTACTTAAAATTATTTGGCAAAGAATTCGACACTTTAATGATGGTCTGGGCCTGGCTGGGGCGATGGCATGCGTGCCCACAGAGAGGGCTCCGAGTGCCACCTCTGGCCCCCGTCCCATAGGTTCGCCACCACCGACCTAAAGGCTGGAGTGCTCAGCAGGCAGATCCCAAGTGACTTAACCTTGTTTGTCTGGCGTGGCATAATGTCTGAACTATGCCAATCTCAGCACATCTGGCATTAAAAAAGAATCCTTGCTCCTCATTAGGACAGGCCAAATTCCCATTTCTCTACGTCTTCTTTCCCACTATTTTCACTTTATTCCTAACCCCCATACTTGAGAACACCTTGACAGTTGCCTAATTTTGATAAGAGAAATCAAGTCGTATCTGCTTCAACAAATGATTTGAGGTTTATAGGATTATGCATGGGAAAGAGCAGTAGAGAAAGAAGTACTTCTTTCCCCTTTCTCACAATACAAGAACTCAGTGGGCACTCCATGAAATTGCTGAGCGGTCGGGTTAGAACGGATAGAAGGAAGTTTTCCTTCACCCGAAGAGTGATTAACACATGGAATTCACTGCCACAGGAAGTGGTGGCAGCTACAAGCATCGACAGCTTCAAGAGGGAACTGGATAAACATATGGAGCAGAGGTCCATCAGTGGCTATTAGCCACAAGGTATAGATAGGAACTCACAGGCTGGGGCAGGTGATGTACTGTATTCTTGGTGCTTGGTGCAGGCAACAGTGGGAGGGCTTCTAATGTCCTCCTGGCCCCACTGGTGGACCTCCTGATGGCACTGGTATTTCTGGCCACTGTGTGACAAAGTGTTGGACTGGATGGGCCATTGGCCTGATCCAACATTGGCTTCTCTTATGTCTGGGGCATGTGATGCTCTGGGTTCTTGGTGCTTTGGGGGGGGCAACAGTGGGAGGGCTCCTAGTGTCCTCCTGGCCCCTCTGCTGGACCTCCTGATGGCACCTGGTATTTTTGGCCACTGTGTGACAGAGTGTTGGAGTGGATGGGCCACTGGCCTGATCCAACACTGGCATCTCTCACGTTCTTATGTTAACAGAGAGTCTGATTATTTTCTGTTGATTGCAGATTTAATTAGACTTGCATAGGCACCACAGACTGAATCAGATCAGCTTTTGTTTGGTATTTGTGAGTTACAGGCCAGGGCACCTTCCTTGTAAACAATTTGCATGGGCACAGTTAACATCCTGCTCAGATGCCTAAGGCGCAAAAGGCAGGGGTCCCCAACGTGGTGCCTGCCGGTGTCGTGGCCCTCACCGACACCATTCCTGGTGCCCACCAAGTGCTTTCATAAAGTAGGTGGGGCCAGAGTGGCTTTTATCCAGCAGGGCCTTTAATTGTGCAGATTAAAAGGCATCCTGATAAACAGAGCTTCTGCCTAAAATACTGAAGAGTTACTATTAGTTATATACAAGAAGGGAGACACGTGACAGTCGCAGGGGGGAGGAGCTCCACGCGGAGGAGGAGGAAGCAGCCGCAGGTAAGCCTTCTCTCCCCCCCCCCGGCACCAACGGCAAGGCCTGTGCGGCTCCCACCGAGGCCCATGAGGCTCCCGCTGGGCCCACCAAGCCTTCTCCCCCACCCCCCTAGCATCAATGGCGAGGCCTACATGACTCCCAGCCGTCGGGCCCACCAAACTTTCTCCATCCCCCCTGCAACGGCGGTGAAGTCTGAGCGGCCGGCCCGCCAAGCCTTCTCCCACCTCCCCCAGTGGCGGCTGCGGCGAGGCAGTTCTCAGAGCATTCTCTGCGCATGCGCAGGGAACGCTCTTTTACTTTTGGATGGATTCTCAGAGCGGCTTACAATCTCCTTTCCCTTCCCCTCCCCACAACAGACACCCTTTTTTTTTTTGAGCCCCCGGAGGGGAATGTTTAATTATTTTTTATCACTACAAAAAACTACAACAGAAGAAAAGGGACGCTAAAGGATATTCCATTTGAAGTAAGACAATGGAGAAAGAAGTACAAAGAACTTGTGCTTTTTCTTCAGACAAACTCAATTGGATATAAATGGCTATTTCCAGAAGGCATCACTTTCAAGATTAAAGACAAAAAAGAAAAGATTGACTCTGTTCAGAAAGCTCAAGAATTTCTAAGGGTTCAGCTGGGAAGGCCAGAGGACGGGAAAAAAGAAGAGGACAGCAAGTCCAGCGGCGAGCTAGACTCTGGTTCTTCCGGAGAGGACTCTCTGTCTGTTATAAATGTTTGACTCAGTTTATAAAGGGATCAATGATGGGAAGACTTGGTGTATCTAAGCTAGTTGGAGGATCTCCTCTCTTGGGCTTTTAGTTAGTAGTGGGTTCTTTACTTTATCCCACAACAGACACCCTGTGAGGTAGGCGGGGCTGAGAGAGCTCTTTCGAGGACTCCTCCTGACTGCTCTGAGAGGACTGTGACTGACCCAAGATCATGCCAGCAGCTGCATGTGGAGGAGTGGGGAATCAAACCCAGTTCTCCCAGATTAGAGTCCACGCTCTACTACACCACTACACCTAACCACTACACCAAACAGTACACAGATATGACAGTTCAATACAAATCGCCAAGAGTCCACAGACAGATCTTTAAAAAAAAAAAAATTGGCCTAGTGAACTGCTGTACAGTATTCCAACAAAAATAATGGGTCTCTGGAAGCTAAATGCCAGGAGCCTCACTCAGATGGTCATAAAACGTAGAAATGAGTGCATAGATTTGAGGTTGGGATCTGGCTCTCAAGCGGCATCCTACAGCCTCCATGTTCAAGTTCCTGTTTGGACAGAAGCCCATGAAGGATCCAGGTCATGAAAACATGGCGGGAATTTTTCCTCAAGCAAGCAGAACATTGAATGTGCGGCTGGAAACCCCCCCTCCCCAAATTAATTTCTGCACTTCATGACTACAGAGGTTGAGATATAGCTTCAGCAACAAGGCAGAGAATTTCTGCTCCAACACTCCACATCTCCTATGCTACTTGAGTAAGTTAACAGAACAGCAGAACAAAGTTTGCGTTCCGTGGCACCTTTAGGACCAACGAAGTTTAATTCTGGGTATAAGCTTTCATGTGCATGAAATCCAGAATTAAACTTTGTTGGCCTTAAAGGTGCCACTGGACCCACAGCCAAACAACGAAGTACACGCTTCCAGGAAGGTTTTACTTTTATTGAAAAGCCATAGATGCAATAACATGAACACTGTTAGGAATGGCAGGTTACCTGTGCGCATAATAGGATATAGGGCATTCGTATGCGCCCCCCCCCAGCAATAACCAATTAGGTGGGCTCCCGCACGCGGGAGACTGCTGGACTCTCTAACGGTTGCGAAGCTGGGAACGAAGAAGCTCCCACAGACGATAGACACCACATACTCCACCGGTACAACATCAAAGATAAGCGTTGCAGCTCTGAAGCAATTAAGCGCATGGGAAGGAATGTAAAGCTATTAGAAAACATCTCCACACCAGAATTTAACAGAACCGTGCCCACTTTAAAATCTAAAGACAACTTATAATATCCACTGCTTATGCTGTTGTGCTGAAGTTCTTCTCCATCGGTTGTGACATTGATATGGACCTGTTTGTGCACAAGCATAAACTGAAAGCACCCATTTACAGCTAAAGATACCCCAATGAACTTAACCCAATGCTCAATTTTTAAAAATGAAAGTTAAACCTTAACTGGTAGAAAGCACCGTAAACAGTAAAAGTTTCTTGGAGTGCAATACATTTGCAAAAAAAAAGATTATCTCGGCCCCTGCCACACGGCAGAAACAAACACGGCCGAAGTGCGGCTATTCAGAGTCACACCAAAAAAGACACGCGGCGGCGGGATCACACAGATCCCCTGAGCCGCCGCGCTGTTGCTCCCCGCCACAATCAGATGCCGGGGAGGAAGCCACCGACGGGAGACCGAGGCAGCCGGCTGCGCATGTGTGCGCATGCGCAGTTCGGCTGGGAGCCTCGGATGCGCCGGCAGAAAGACGTGCCGGCGATCCCACGGCCGCGCTTGCCGTGGCCTTTCTGGTAAGTCCACCTCGGTAGGTGGTTTATTTTAACAGCGGATTTTCGGCCTGAAGGGCCGGATCGGGGACGGGTGCGCACCACTTCCCAGATGTTGCGGTGAGATCGCGCCCGTTTGCTGCGCCCCCGATCCGTCCCTCTCCCGGCCCAAAACCTTCCGTGTGACCGGGGCCCTCATCAAAGATAGTGCTGCCTCTAGCTATAGCCCTACTGGGACCTACTTTTTATAACCTTCCCCATTTCTGTTAGGCAACAGACTTGCTAACGGGAGTTTCAACAAAAGCCTACACATTATATTCGTGACGCTGGGATCTCCTTTTAAGTTGGCAAAGCCTCATGCATTCAATCAGTGCACAAGAAAAAGTATTCAGAAGCCGAAAAACAGTACTTTGAAGCAGAGGATGTGAAGAGAACCAACAGGATCAGCCCAGGATGCTTGCACGCCTGGGGCGGAAAAATTAAATGGTACTTCCCCCACTGTGCAGCGAACAAGAACCTCCCCGAAAAAATCTGGTAGCAACTGGACGCCTAGAGCTGGCTACGAATCAGAGAATCCCTCCTTGGATCTTTCCCTCTGCCTTGAACTCACTGGGTGGTCTAAGCAAGCCACCATCTCTCAAGCTCAGCTTCCTCCCATGTACAACATGGTGATAAAAATAAAACATTTTATTATTACAAGTTTTTTTTATTAAAAAAAACATATGCAAAGTCGCTTACAATTTTAAAATCCGTACAATGCATTTGAAAGAGATAGCAGCCTAGAAGGACCTAGAAGGATCAGGAAGAGATTTAATTAAAAACTTGACCATTTGTTGATATAAGGCATATTACTTTCAGCGTATTAAAATGTATTGCATTTTAAAATGTATTGCAACAGCCAGGCTGTTGATGGGTCTCTCTAGGAGGGACCACATTCAGCCTGTGCTGAAAGCAAGCGCTGCATTGGCTGCTGATTGCGTACCGGATCCGCTTCAAAGTGCTGGTTCTTACCTATAAAGTCCTATATGGCCAGGGTCCAGCCTACCTGAGGGACCGCCTTTCCCCACATGTTCCCCAATGAGCACTACGGTCGGGGGCCCAAAACTTGTTGGTCACCCCAGGCCCCAAGGACGCCAAACTAGCTGTGACCAGGGCCAGGGCTTTTTCGGTGGCGGCTCCTACCTGGTGGAATGAGCTCCTGGGGGAGATCCGGGCCCTGCGGGACCTCATGCAGTTCCGCAGGGCCTGCAAGACGGAGCTCTTCCGCCAGGCCTTTGAGTAAGAGCTGCCGCCCCACTATACCATCACTGTCACGGTACCTTAAAGGATGTACTGATGAGGCCCTGAGGAACCTGGAAATGTTGAGAAGATCTGATAAGTCGTCTCCGTTTAGGCATGATATCATGGGATGTACCCCCTGAACTGAGTTGCTTCATCTTGGATTCAAAATACTAGTAATTGATTGAGCACTGCTGTTTTTAATAATGTTGGATGTTTTTATTATGTACCATATGTTTTACTTATGGCTCGGTTTTTACCTTGCCCTTGTGAGCCGAGCCACCCTGAGCCTTTGGGGAGGGCGGGATACAAATATGAAAAATAAATAAATGAATAGCATTCTTAAAAACCGTGAAAACCAAATCCATCTATTACTGGGACAAACTGCATTATTAAAATGGTTTGTTTTACATAGCAGTCCATTTCCAGCTACATAAAGAAACATTGAACCGTGTCTGCATACTCGTCTCTGTAACTTTGGACATTTCTTCAAGACTGAATACGGTTAGCTCCACTTCCCCATTTCCTAGTAGAATTGTAGTGTATTAGTGTTCATAAGAACATAAGAGACGCCAATGTTGGATCAGGCCAAAGGACCATGTAGTCCAACACTCTGTCACACAGTGGCCAAAAATACCAGGTGCCATCAGGAGGTCCACCAGTGAGGCCAGGACATTAGGAGCCCTCCCACTGTTGCCCCCCCCCCAAAGCACCAAGATGACAGATGTTGACTCCCCTACCCCTATAGCTTTAGTGCTGTAGTAATGGAAAAACAATAAAATCTTTATTAAAAAGATTGAATACTGTTATATTTATTGTATCTCTATACTATTGCTGTCAATTATAATAATCAGGTTATACTAGGTTTCTTGTATATTGTAAGTATATGATTTCATTAATTAAAGAAACTTTGTGTAATTGTGTGCTTTGTTTTTGCTTGCATGGCATTTTCCACATTTTGCTCAGCCTCCAGGGGGGACCTGGGGATCCCCCGGAATTACAGCTCATCTCCAGACTACAGAAATCAGTTCCCCTGCAGAAAATGGATGGTTTGAGAGAAGAGATTGGATTTATAGCCCACCCTTCACTCGGAGTCTCAGAGCGGCTTACAAACTCCTTTCCCTTCCCCTCCCCACAACAGACACCCTGTGAGGTAAAAGAAGAAGAAGAGGAGATTGGATTTATACCCCGCCCTTCACTACCCAAAGGAGTCTCAGAGCGGCTTACAAACTCCTTTCCCTTCCCCTCTCCACAACAGACACCCTGTGAGGTAGAAGAAGAAGAAGAGATTGGATTTATACCCCGCCCTTCACTACCCAAAGGAGTCTCAGAGCGGCTTACAAACTCCTTTCCCTTCCCCTCCCCACAACAGACACCCTGTGAGGTAGAAGAAGAAGAAGAAGAGATTGGATTTCTACCCTGCCCTTCACTACCCAAAGGAGTCTCAGAGCGGCTTACAAACTCCTTTCCCTTCCCCTCTCCACAACAGACACCCTGTGAGGTAAAAGAAGAAGAAGAGGAGATTGGATTTCTACCCTGCCCTTCACTACCCAAAGGAGTCTCAGAGCGGCTTACAAACTCCTTTCCCTTCCCCTCCTCACAACAGACACCCTGTGAGGTAAAAGAAGAAGAAGAAGAAGAGATTGGATTTCTACTCCGCCCTTCACTACCCAAAGGTGTCTCAGAGTGGCTTACAAACTCCTTTCCCTTCCCCTCCCCACAACAGACACCCTGTGAGGTAGGCGGGGCTGAGAGAGCTCTGAGAGAACTGCTCTTTCAAGGACAGCTCTGACAGAGCTGTGGGCGAGCGATTTGGCTACTGCATAAATCCGTTTCCTCTGGAGCCATCCCTCCTGAGCGAAGACAGAACTGTGCGAGCCAGAGGCTAAAAAACTGTGAGCTAGCTCACACTAAGTCAGCTTAGAGGGAACACTGCCCCTGAGCAATGCTCCCTCCAAGCTGTGGAGTCTTGTGAGCAAAAATTCTACTTTGTGAGCTACTGTTATTAAGGTTGTGCGTGAGCGATTTGGCTGCTGCAGAAATTAGTTTACTCTGGAGCCCTCCTTCCTGAGCCGAGACAAAAATGTGTGAGCCGGAGGCTAAAAAACTGTGCGTTAGCTCACAGTCACTCAGCTTAGAGCCAAGTGTTTCTGGTGGCAGTCAAAAATACTGTCAAGCCGTAGCTGACTTATGGCCACCTGACAGGGTTTTCAAAGCAAGAGACAAACGGAGGTGGCTTGCCATTGCCTGCCTCTGTGTAGCAACTCTGCACTTCCTTGGTGGTTTCCTATCCAAGTACTAACCAGGGCCAACCCTGTTTAGCTCCCAAGATTCGCATTTCTAGCTTTCAAGAATACTTATGTGATTTCAGACTAGCCAGCTATCTAAATGCTCCAGGAGGCTAACAGCATTAATATCATGAACTACTATAAAACTTCTTCCATGCTCACCACCCATTTAGCAGAACCTGAGACTAACTTCAACATTTCATTTACTCGACTATGCAATTCACACTTTTGCACATTTTGCAGCATGTTTTCCAAAGCTGGATATACACAGAGACTCCTTATCTTTAGCATCAGCCCACCCATACAGAAACTCAAGACATAAATGAATAGTCTTATTCTCTGTTTATGTTCTGCTCTACTCCAGAAGGGAATTGTTTTTGCTGTGCCAATGTCTTACAGGGTGAGAATATGCAGGCTTTTGACGGACACTAAATCCAATTAAGTAGACTCTGCCTCCACACACGTGGGACCGGAAACCAACTTCTTCCGATTTCCCCCAAGCTATTTATACTCCCTTCTCCTTTAAAGGGTGACCTACAGCTTCACAGAGTTGGACATTTTCCAGACATTTTGAAGACCTGGGAGGGAGAGGTCTTTTCCTAGAACAAACAGATGTGTATTTTACTTCTCTAGCAACGTAAAATGTATTATTTGCAAGTTAGCTGGCATGCAGAACTGCATTACGGATTTCTGAGAATTACTTTAAATTTTGCTTGCAGGAAGCTCACGTCCCCACTGATTTTCACGCTATGGATTGGATCTAGCACAGTATTTCTGTGAATGCAAAGACGTCTACCTGTGGAATGGGGCTTTGGCCACTCTGCCCTTCTGGAGCAGCCCAAAATGCGTCCCCGAAGCCCGCACGATTTCAGGAAGGCATCCTGGGTTGCCATGGAAGCCCTGTATAAATCGGTGGTGCGGCCTCATTTGGAGTACTGTGTGCAATTCTGGTCACCGCACCCTCAAAAAGGATATTACAGCATTGGGAAAAGTGCAGAAAAGGGCAACAAACATAACTAAGACTGGATGAAGGCAATTGGTAAGCCCTGTGACTCGAATGATAAAAGGGTTGGAACACTTTCCCTATGAAGAAAGGTTAAAGCGCTTGGGGCTCTTTAGCTTGGAGGAACGACGGCTGAGGGGTGACATGATCGAGGTCCATAAGATTATGCATGGGATAGAGCAGGTGGAGAAAGAAGCACTTTTCTCCCTTTCTCACGATAGAAGAACTCGTGGGCACTCAATGAAATTGCTGAGCAGTCGGGTTAGAACGGATAAAAGTACTTCTTCACCCAAAGAGCGATTAACAGACGGAGTTCACTGCCACAGGAGGTGGTGGGTGGCGGCTAAAACCATGGACGGCTTCAAGAAGGAATTGGATAACCACATGGAGCAGAGGTCCATCAGTGGCTATTAGCCACAAGGTACAGATAGAAACTCTCAGTCTGGGGCAAGGGATGCTCTGTATTCTTGGGGCTTGGGGGGGGGCAACAGTGGGAGGGCTCCTAGTGTCCTGGCCCCACTGGTGGACCTCCTGATGGCACCTGGTATTTTTGGCCACTGTGTGACAAGAGTGTTGGAGTGGATGGGCCACTGGCCTGAGCCAAGATTGGCTTCTCTTACGTTCTTATGGGAGCTGGGAGCAGCAAGAGTCATGTGCAAAAGGCAGAACTCCTTGCAACTAGTGCACTGGATCCAGTGCAACATCTCAGAATGTTGCTGACTTCTTTGGATCAGGTCCAGCGGCCTAATGCGTTTTTTTACAGAAAGTCCTTTGGGCCGCTTCGGGCCATTGCCATTAGAAAAAGGAAGCCCACCCTTTGCAAAACCCGTTCAGCCTCCTAGTTTTATCTCCCTCTCACTGAACATGCACAATTTCACACTGATAGCCCAAGTCAACCGTTTCCGTTTACCACTCTGATCTGGATTTCCAGAAACGCCCTTCTTGCTTAGGTTCAGTCCTACAAGGAAATGCCACCACAGTGCTATTTCCAATCCAAAGCCTTTTATTGGCATATAAATAAAGATAGGTAAAGGTTCCCTTGCTCGAAAGCCAGTCGAATCCGACTCTAGGGTTGTGGTGCTCATCTCCGTTTCAAAGCCGAAGAGCCAGCGCTGTCCGAAGACATTCCCGTGGTCATGTGGCCGGCATGACTAAACACCAAGGCGCACAAAACGCAAAAGAAAGCCACAGATGCCAAGGTAATCTTGGACAGCTACAAATTATGCCCAGAGTGCCAAAGACTGCCTTTGTTCACTCTGACTGCAGTGACAAGAAGGTACACAGCTGCTTCTAGGATCCGGCCTCTGACAGAACCTGTTCAACGGCACGAACAAAGGAACCGAAACTCTGGTGCTTGTTCTGCAGACAAAAATAATGGCGAATGCCGTCACCGTGGAGACAGCGGCATCCAATGCACCATCATGACCTGATTGTCTCTAATCCTGCAGTTGGATCCTATGTCTACTTTGGTTCAGCGGCAGCGCAATCTGCAAGGTAGCAGGACTTTAAATCCAAATACTCCAGATGTACTCCTGCCAACCTAGCAGTTCGAAAACAAGAAATTGCAAGTAGATAAATAGGTACCCCTTCGGTGGGAAGGTAACAGCGTTCCGTGCGCCTTGGTGTTGAGTCATGCCGGCCACATGACCACGGAAACGTCTTCGGACAGCGCCGGCTCTTCGGCTTTGAAACGGAGATGAGCACCGCAACCCTAGAATCGCTCGACTGGCTTTCGAGCAAGGGAACCTTTACCTTTACTGGCTTGCAGCTTGCTTACTCCATCATCCAGGTCTGAAGAGATACAAAACTGTGATGGAAAGTTGCCGTCAAGTTGCAGCCAACCTATGGCAAGCCCGTAGGGTTTTTTAAGGCAAGACATGTTCAGAGGTGGTTTCCCATGGCCTGCCTCTGAGTAGCGACCCTGGATAACTGGCTGTGTTGTTTATTTTCTCCATTTGTATCCTGTCCTCAACCTCAAGTGACTCAGGGCAGCATACCTTAAGAGCGCTTGACCCAGGGTCACCCAATGAGCAGAGATCAGAACTCACACCTCCCTCTTCAAAGTCTCATAGTATCCACTACACCAGGGGTCATTTCCTGCAGGAGCGCACAGGAGCGGAGCTCCGGCAGTAAAAAGCCCAGGGGGCGGACACAAGCAACAAGCCCCACCGCCTGCTCCCAGCAGCCCTCAGTCAGAGCAAGAAGCAACCAGGTAAGTTGCAGAGCTCCCCCCAGCCCCACAGCCCAAAACAGTCCAGTGGCACCTTTAAGACCAAGTTTTATTCAGGTACAAGCTCTCCCTCCTCTGCGAGGACAGATCTGCACGTCCCCCCCCCAATAGCTAGCAATCCAGAACAGTCCAGTGGAGCCTGAGCGGTGGGTGTTGCCTTCTGACACACTTCCGGCGATGTCAGGGGGTGTGGCATATGCAAATAAGTTATGCTAATGAGTTATGCTAATGAGCTCCTGCACCTCTTTTTCTACAAAATGACCCCTGCACTACACTAATCTCGCTCACATCTGTACCGTTCTTAAAACGCATCACTTACACCCTGCTTTTCTTCCCAACGTGGATTCAAGTGGCTTACGTTGTTCTGCTCTCGGGTGGGTCGCCGTGTTGGTCTGAAGCAACAGAACAAAATTTGAGTCCAGTGGCACCTTTATAAAACCAGCCAAGTTTAATTATGGGTATAACCTTTCATGTGCACTCTGGGGCAAGTGATGCTCTGTCTTCTTGGTGCTTGGGGGGGTCAACAGTGGGAGGGCTTCTAATGTCCTGGCCCCACTGGTGGACCTCCTGATGGCACCTGGTATTTCTGGCCACTGTGTGACACAGAGTGTTGGGCTGGATGGGCCTTTGGCCTGATCCAACATTGGCGTCTCTTATGTTCTTATGTACCCAGAATTAAACTTGGGTGGTCTTATAAAGGTGCCACTGGACTCAAACTATGTTCTATTGTTCTGCTCTGTACATCTACAAAGGGTAATCTAGAGAGACTTTAACAACTTTTCAATTAGATCAGCAGGATTTAGAGCTAAGTAAAACAGAACAAAGTTAGAGTCCAGTGGCGCCTTTGAGACCAACAAAGTTTTATTCAAGGTGTGAGCTTCCGTGTGCACGCGCACTTTGTCAGACGATGAAATTGAATTACACATCATACTTGTATATATACAAGGTGGCTTGTTAAATTAGCATGCAAAAGAGTGAAGTGTTTTTAAACAAATAAAAAGAATGACAAGCTTGGTTTCTGGTTGTCGCTTGTTTTGGTTCAATTGGGGGGGGAAACAACATAGGTAATAAATATGTCAGAACTGGAGGCTGACTGTACCCTGAACTGTGAGAATTCAGTCATTTCATCCTATCCATCTCCTTTCTAGCATGGAGGCAAACTTTAAAGCATCTTAGCTGCGCGGAGTATTTTTCTTGTCCCCAGAACAGAGAATTACATTTAAATCTATCATTCCAAATTCTTAACCATTAAGAATATAATTGCTGAGCGCTGAAGAATAGATTCTTTTGAACTATGGTGCTGGAGAAGACTCTTGAGAGTCCCTTGGACTGCGAGAAGATCAAATCAGTCAATCCTAAAAGAAATCCACCCTGACTGTTCCCTGGAAGGCCAGATAATGAAGCTGAAGCTCAAATACTTTGGCCACCCAATGAGAAGGGAGCACTCACTGGAGAAGACCCTGATGCTGGGGAAGATTGAAGGTCAAAGAAGACGGGGACGGCAAAGGGGGAGATGGTTAGACAGTGTCATAGATGCAATGAAGATGAAGTTGAGGCAACTTCAGAGGACGGCGGAAGACCGGAAGGCCTGGCATGATCTGGTCCATGGGGTCGCGAAGAGTTGGACTCGACTGTGCGACTGAACAACAACAACAATGTGAGTTGGACTCTACCTTTGTTCTACTACTTCAGACCAAATGGCCGCCCACTTTGATCTAGCTAGGTAAAATGTTTGCCTTTCATTTTGTGACCTTGCAATACCCACAGTGGTTTGGATGTTCTCAGATCTTGGCCCCTCTCACATGAAGTAAGTGCCAGGAGTTACTCATTGACAGACTAGAGTGAGCAAGAGTTTAGTTAAGTGAAGTGAAAAAAACACATAGATAAGAAAGACCTCAAAGATAAACACAAACAATAAATTTCAAAGGAAAGAGTCAATGTTTGCTGAAAGCAAAAAAGCATTCCATGCTGCCCAACTGGTTCAAATTGCAAGGAACGCTCAGAATCAGCTTTCTCTACACACAGGTCTGGGTCAAAAGACAAAGATGCAGAAGGAGAATTATCACCATTCACAGAGATTTTTATGCGGTATTTTTCACACAGGATTTGCATTAGGGTCACCAGTTCCAAAAATGACAACTTGAATTATTACCCATCCATATTTTGTGATTACCAACCAGGGGCAAAGCATTTTGACACTCCAACCAACGTACAATTCCCCCCTCCATTAGCTCCGCCTTCTCCCATATATGCCCCGGAGAACATTACACTCTATGGATCAACATCTCCTGGTGGTCCGTGGTCCAAAGGATGTGCATCTTGCCTCAAACAGGGTCAGGGCCTTTTCTGCCTTGGCCCCTGCCTGGTGGAACATGCTCCCCATTGAGATAAGGGCCCTGCGGGATTGCCTTCAATTCCACAGGGCCTGTAAGACGGAAATGTTCCACCAGGCCTCTGGCTGAGGTGGTAGGCATACATGTATGGCCTCCCTGAGGTTTCTGTCTCCCATCCGACAATAACCGGCTATATCCATCTGCTGTGGCCACCAATTGTAACGTTACTATTGTTTTTTAATCTTTTAATTGTATTTATTGTGTTGCTGTTGTGTTGTTCCCCACCCTGAGCCCTCTTGCGGGAAGGGCGGGCTATAAATACGAAAAATAAAAATGAATAAATGGCATAACATGGATTCAAGGAAAATATCACAGGAAAATATAGGCTGTGATTTTATTTTACATTCAACATTAAATGCACAATACTTATTGACTGCAAGGGATGGTAAAAATACATTTTAAGGGATATTACACTTACCTTGTGTGTGTGTGTGTGTGTGTTCACGCTTTAGCACGAATAACGGCCAATAAAATTAAGTAGAGTGATAAATTAGCCAGGACGTGAGCAGAAACAATGCATTTGTCACTCACTTCTGTTGTTGTTGTTATTTGGTTGCACAGTCAAGTCCGACTCTTCACGACCCCATGGACCACATCATGCCAGGCCCTCCTGTCTTCTGCTGTTCTCCGGAGTCTGCTCAACTTCATGTTCATTGCATCGGTAACACTGTCCAACCACCTCGTCCTTTGCTGTCCCCTTCTTCTGTTACCTTCAATCATTCCCAGCATCAGGGTCTTCTCCAGTGAGGGCTCCCTTCTCATTTCGTGGCCAGAGTATTTGAGCTTTAGCTTCAGTATCTGGCCTTCCAGGGAACAGTCAGGGTTGATTTATTGTAAGGATTCACCGATTTGATCTCCTTGCAGTCCAAGGGACTCCAGCATCATAATTCAAAGGCATCTATTCTTCGGCGCTCGGCCTTCCTTATGGTCCAACTCTCACAGCCATACATGACTACTGGGAATACCATTGCTTTGACCATGCGGACTTTTGTAGGCAGGGTGATGTCTCTACTTTTTATCATGCTGTTTAGGTTCGCCATCACTTTCCTCCCAAGGAGCAGCCGTCTTTTAATTTCATGCCTGCAGTTACCGTCTGCAGTGATCTTGGATCCCACGAATGTGAAGTCTGTCTCTGCTTCCATGACTTCCCCTTCAATTTGCCAAGGAGTGATGGGGCCGAATGCCATGATCTTAGTTTTTTGATGTTGAGTTTCAAGCCAACTTTTGCGCTCTCCTTTTTCACCTTCAGCAAGAAGCTCTTGAAGTCCTCTTCACTTTCTGCCATTAGAGTGGTATCATCTGCATATCTGAGGTTGTTGATCTTTTCCCCAGCAATCTTAATTCCCGCTTGTGATTCATCCAGGCCAGCATTTCGCATGATGTACTCTGCATATATATTAAATAAGCAAGGCGACAATATACATCCTTGTCGTACTCCTTTTCCTATGCTAAACCAATCAGTTGTTCCATATCCAGTTCTAACTGTCGCTTCTTGGGTTTCTCAGGAGACGTGTGAGGTGGTCTGGTATTCCCATCTCTTTAAGGACTTGCCACAGTTTGTTGTCATCCACACAATCAAAGGCTTTAGCGTAGTCAATGAAGCAGAAGTAGATGTTTTCCTAGTAAAAAGGTAAAGGTTCCCTTGCTCGAAAGCCCATCGAATCCGACTCTAGGGCTGCAGTGCTCATCTCCGTTTCCAAGCCGAAGAGCCAGCGCTGTCCAAAGACATTTCCGTGTCATGTGGCCGGCATGACTAAACACCAAGGCGCACGGAACGCTGTTCCCTTCCCACCGAAGCAGTACCTATTTATCTACTTGCACTTTCTTGCTTTCGAACTGCTAGGTTGGCAGGTTTCCTTGTACTCCCTTGCTTTCTCCATAATCCAGTGAATGTTGGCAATTTGATCTCTAGTTCCTCTACCTCTTTGAAACTCGGCTTCTGGCAGTTCTCTATCCACTATGTCACTCATGAACAATGTTAAATGTGTGTAACACAACTAGAAAGACTTTGGTATCAGCCAAAATGGCTGTTGTGAGGTCTGCCATGATTCTCTTGTACTTCTGAGGTTTGCCTAAAAATATCAAACCGTACCGTCTGCATTTCATGGCCTAACTACATATCACAATGCCATCAGTGCTGAGCCCACAACCTTGTTTCCCCAAGAAAAAGAAATCTCCCCTGTTTTCCTCCATTTTCCATCCCTCAGAGCTTCACGTGCTGCCCCTTCCTGACTGGACTGAAGGAGGACTATCTATATACCAGTGGTGGCGAACCTATGGCACAGGTGCCAGAGGTGGCACTAGGAGCCCTCTCTGTGGGCACGCGTGCCATCGCCCCAGCCAGGCCTAGAGATGTAAAATTTCCGGAAATTTTGAAGCTCGGAAAAAAACCCGTTTTTTTCCGGGGGGAAACGAAAATTTTCGGAAAAATTGAAAAAAATGCTACATTAGCATTTCTTTTGTCTTTTCTAGATTGAAAGTCATTCTGTTACTTTAGGAACATAAAATATGACTATGGACATTTTTACTTGGCATGAAATTATCACAACTAGCATATTAAAAAATATAGTGCATCCAAACAGTTGTTACAAACAGAATACCCGCCCACATGCAAAAACAAAACTGGAACCTTTTTATTTTCTTCTGACAATAGCACCTCCTAAAGGAAGAAATGCATCTTGTTCTTGCATTGGAGAGTTCAGTTTGTAACCTAGGACTTGCTCAAGCATTAGATCAATCTGATACCATATATATATATATATATATTAGAAATGATTTGGAAAATATTTGAACACCTTGTCTTAAAATATTTTAGTCATCATGTTAAAATAAAACGTTCCATAATCAATTTCTTTTCTTTTTTCAATTTTTCCAATTTTTTGGAAAAAAACAAAAAAGCCTTCAGGAAAAAAACGGGGGGGGGAAACGGTTTTTTCCCGAATTTTTCCGGTTTTTTTCCGGGCCTTCACATCTCTAGCCAGGCCCAGACCGTCATTAAAGTGTCAAATTCTCTGCCAAATAATTTTAAGTAAATGAAAGCATTTGGGATTGCTTTCCTTACTACCGGTATGTTTGGATCATCTTAAGTTAATGTATGAGTTGTTTTTCTAAAGTAAAACCTCAGTAATCAGGTTAAATTGCCGTGTTGGCACTTTGCGATAAATAAGTGGGTTTTTGGTCGCAGTTTGGGCACTCGGTCTCTAAAAGGTTCGCCATCACTGCTATATACTATTAGCCACATGCAGATATCTGAATCCGAAAATCGGTGCTACACAGACACTAACCCCCCAGGTTTGTAGAAAAATATTGACTTTAACAAAAATATAGGCGGGGGGGTAAATTGGCCCCCAGATTTTACAAAAAGTGTTGTCTGCGCATCAGCAGCCATGCCAACCTGGCTGCAGCGGTGGAGGAGGTCGGCAGACGCACTGGACCTAGCTGCAAGGCTGGTAGCCACACCACGCCCGGCCACAGCAGCAGAAGAGGCTGGCAAGTTTGGTGTAGTGGTTAAGTGCGCGGACTCTAATCTGGGAGAACCAGGTTTGATTCCCCACTCCTCCACTTGCAGCTGCTAGATGGCCCTGGGTCAGTTACAAATTCTGTCAGAGCTGTTCTCTCGCAAGCAGTCCTCGAAAGAGCTCTCTCAGCCCCACCTACCTCACGGGGTGCCTGTTGTGGGGAGGGGAAGGAGCTTGTAAGCCACTCCGAGTGAAGGGCAGGATATAAATCCAATCTCCTCCTCCTCTGCCGCCCCCCCCCCAGTTGGGCCTGATCCAGCCGAAGCCAGCAGCTGCACAGAATCTGGCCAAAGCGGAGGAGGACACTGGGCTCAGTAGTTGGTGTGGGAACTTGGAATTGTGCCAGGCATGGCAACGGGGGGGATTCTCCCCCCATGAGTCTCCTCCCCCCACTGATATGGAGCAGCAGCAGTGATGGGGGAGGGATTCCCTCCCCCGTGAGTATCATGGGTCCCCACTTGTTACTGATAATAGTAAAGGCACCTAATTGGCATTTAATATTGAAGCTCTTGAGAAGGGGGGGAAACCTAGTATGCTCTATTAAAAGACTTTGTTTTCTTTGGGCTGTCGGCCATGTGTTTAAAAAGTCTGCCTTCTGAGCATGCGCACAGGCTGGGGTATGGAGTTCACCGCCATCCTCCCTCTGATCTTTTCAACTTACCCCTTCCCCAAAGGACAGAAAAAAGCCGTCTTTCTTTGGGAGTTTTTAAAAAGAAAACAAAGTTTTGAGCAGCCCCGGGGGGGGGGGGGTGTGAGAGAGAGAGAGGTTCGTATATGCAATTATGCGCTCCGCAATAACTAGTAAAACAAAATGGCGGCTGGAAAACAAGAGACCGGTCAGACCAGCCTGTTGGCTTGGGTGCAGAACAGAGCTATTAGATAGCAGGAAATCTAGTTTGGAACCACCTCAGGTCAACAGGACCGGACTTTCTCAGGTATCAAAGAAACATGCAGCAACGCGGGAGGGTGGGGCCCAGACAACTGCGTCACTCACGCCAGACAGATGTTGCTGTCTGATCATGCACGTTAAATCCATAAGGGAACAGCAACAGCAGTGGATGAAACCGCCCATCTGAAACGCAGCCATAGGCTTGTTGGCCATTTTTTATTTTGCAGTGGCAGGAAAGGAGAGCTGTGGGTAGGAGATCCTCTGCCCCACTGGGGGGGGGGCATCTTTACACGGTGCAGAGGAAAGGCCCTGTTGTCAACCCTTTCCCCATGTTCTCGCTGCATGTCACAAAATTTGGAGGAAGGGAAACTTGGTCCACAATGGACACTGGGGTGAAGAGAAGCAGCGAGTCTCTCGTGTCGGTTCTGCCTGAGCAGAACAGAGCTGTGCGACAAGAGAAACCTCTCCTCCAATTCAGGAAGAAGGATTTCTCTTCATGCTGAGCAAGGCCTGCTCCCAGGGGGCCAGATGCCTTGGCTCCAGCACAATGGATCTGAATAGGCCAGATGCACCAAACGCTAAGAGTTGGAAGAATTTCTCTGAAAAGAAGTTCTGCGAGTCACCAGGCCAGATGAAGCAAGAGGCCTTCCCTTCCAGAAATACACACCACAGACTCAGGGGTAGTTCTGACTCCTAGGCCTTTATTTAGACATTTATACCCTGCGTTTTTGATGCAACTGAGATGAAATCGAGCAAACTCCAGAGCACGACGGAAGACAGGAGGGCCTGGCGTGATGTGGTCCATGGGGTCGCGAAGAGTCGGACTCGACTGTGCGACTCAACAACAACAACAACCCTGCTTTTTGTCTCTCCCATGGACACCCAAAGCAGCTTGTGACATAATTCCCCTCTCCTCATTTTGTACTCTCACAACCACCCTGTAAGGTAGGCTACATCTCCTGCTCAGTAGTGATCATGAAAGAAAATGCAGGCAGCCTTTCCAGAACTAAAGGCTAAAACCCCAGCAGCTTCTACTTGTCAAGACACTGGCATGCCGGCAAACAAAATGGAGGTGGGGGTGGGGAACATCCTCCATCATAAATGCTGAATCTGTTGTTGTTCAGTCGCACAGTCAAGTCCGACTCTTCGCAACCCCATAGACCACATCACGCCAGGCCCTCCTGTCTTCCGTTGTGCTCCAGAGTTTGCTCAATTTCACGCCTCGATAACACTGTCTAACCATCTCCTCCTTTGCCATCCCCTTCTTCTTTGACCTTCAGTCTTTCCCAGCAGCAGGGTCTTCTCCAGTGAGGGCTCCCTTCTCATTGGGTGGCCAAAGTATTTGAGCTTCAGTTTCAGTATCTGGCCTTCCAGGGAACAGTCAGGGTTGATTTCTTTTAGGATTGACTGATTTGATCTTCTTGCAGTCCAAGGGACTCTCAAGAGTCTTCTCCAGCACCATAGTTCAAAAGAATCTATTCTTCGGCGCTCGGCCTTCCTTATAGTCCAACTCTCGCAGCCATACATGACTACTGGGAATACCATTGCTTTGACCATGTGGACTTTTGTTGGCAGGGTGATGTCTCTACTTTTTATCATGCTGTCAAAGTTTGCCATCGCTTTCCTCCCAAGAAGCAGGCGTCTTTTAATTTCATGGCTGCAGTCATCATCTGCAGTGACCATCTCATGTTATCATCACTTTAAAAAAATCCTAAGGCTTTTCCTCTCTGTATCTACTTACCTTTAAATTAACACTTTGCATCCTTCTGGGATCCAACATCTCCAGCTATTCAAAGGTCTCTAGCACTTTTGTCTGACCCCCCCCCCCAATATTCCCCCTAAGCTGTGGAGTCTTGTGAGCAAAAATTCTACTCTGTGAGCTACTGGCATTAAAGTTGTGAGTGAGCGATTTGGCTGCTGCATAAATTAGCTTGCTCTGGAGCCATCCTTCCTGAGTGAAGACAAAAATGTGTGGGCCGGAGGCTAAAAAACAGTGAGCTAGCTCACTCTAACTCAGCTTAGAGGGAACAGTGCCCCCCACCCCCACCCCTTTCCCCTGCTGGTGCTGACACCTAGATTTCCCTCCCAGGACAATAATGTGAAACCACCTCTCCCTGCCTTCAAACCCTTCTTCCACTGTTCTACCCTAGAGCTCAGGAAGGTAATCAAAAAAGGTTGAGACAAGGAAAAAGAAACTAAAGTACAGCTACACATGGGGTGCGGTCAGACGGCGTGCCAAAGCGGTTTAAACTGCTCCAGTTCCAATCGGATTATATTTGATCCGGGACAGGTGTGATTACACTAACCTCCCTCACCGCGCAGCACATCGCTCCTGGGCGTTCACACTACAGGCACGCAGCAGCACGTGTCGGTGGTTCCCCCCCCCCCCACTGTTTGGCATGCGCATAGGCACCCATCCATATAATTGAAATCTTCACGCCAAAAGCATGCCCTGAAGGGAATACTTCCCTTTAAACTTTTACAACAAAACTGGCCCCGGACTCGTCTAAAGCCTAAAACTAAGCACCGTTTTATTAACGCCGGGGCAAAGCTTCGCCCAAGCGCATATCGCCAACGCTAAAATAAAATGGCAGACGAAAAGCGGAAGCCTCGGGCTTCTGAGCGGAAGTGGCTCTACACCGGCGGAGGCGCGATCAAACGTCAGGAAAATGCGGCTAGAACCGGAGCACCAGGAAAACACCACTTGGGGACCTGGTAGCAAAATACTCCGGTTTAAAGGGGGTTTGAGCCGGCTGGCAACGTCTAGGGACAGGAGGCCGTTGTTAGCTGTGTGATCGTGCGTAAATAGTCCGTTTCTAACTGGCACGTATACCGGCTCAAAGGGCCCATCTGAAGGCGCCCATGTAGTGCTAATGTCATATACCTGGGGTGTCAAGCTGCAGTTCGGGAGCTGCATTCAGCTCTTTCACACAGTCTAATTTAATGTTAACAAAAAGCACATTTGCACATTTTGCGATAAAAACGTGTGTGTGACATTTGTTCATGTCTTGCCGCTCTCAGACATCTGGCGTTTATTCTGTGTGGCTGTTAGGTTGAGCAAGTTTGGCCGTCCCTCTCATATACAATATAGAATATCATATATAATTTTTTCAGCCTCCCCCCCCCCATCTTTTTTATGCCACTTCGCCGAGTTCTGTTTGACAAAGAATTTTTTCCAGTTTCAAAGAGAATTCGTTGGGCAACTGTCAGGTAGAGCAGCGAGGTGTAAATTTGCCCCAGAATGAGCAAACTTGTTCATGAACAGATTAAAAAACACCTCCAATCCTCCAGAGGGTTAATAATACCTATAGGGTCAGCATCATCTTATATGGTCCCAGTCACACGGAGCATTTGCCGCACTAAAGAGATGGATGATAGGCGGATTTTCTGGGCGCGATCACACCGCAACATCTGGGAAGCGTAGTGCTCCTGTGACTAACCCGTGGCTTCCCGCCGAAGATGCGGCTTAAAAAACTAGTACCTACGAGGTACTAGTTTCCGAACAACACGGGGCAAGGGCGGGCGTCTGATCGTGTCCCGTCCTAGTCCCGTCGCAAACTGGTTACTTTTTTTTTTCAGTCTGCACAGGATGTGCACAAACGATCATGCGCATGCGCAACTTCTGGTGAAAAAAAATATTCCTGATTGCCACGGAAGCGGCGCCTAGCAATTGCTGGTGTGATCGCGACGCGATGCTTCTTTGCCATGCTACAGGATAGTCGTGTGATCTGCACCTCCCCCCTAACCACGGGACCTCTACGGGACGTCTGATCGGGCAGCCCCGCGTTATTTTGCTCCGGGGAAAACAGCCACGCTCTCCCCCCCCAACCCGCATTTTCAGGCCGGTGTGACCTATAAAAGGTATTTGAATGATATTTTCCATCATTTGGAAAGACTCAGAGGAGCTCCTTACCCAGTTATTGCATTACATATTGATGTTTTCAGAAACCCCACAGATGCTAACCCTTTTTAGCAGGTGGTCGTTTCCATCCTTATCACCATAAGATAAATTTACTTTTTTCCCTCCAATGTTAAGAATTAGAAGAAATTGCAGCGATGACATAGTTTTTTATAGCCGAGCCAACATCCTTACGGAACAAGTAACAGATAGAGAATATTCTTCCAAAATTCTCAAACAAGCCTTTATAAAGCTAAGAACACACCAACTGAATTCTTAATGACACCTAAGATTCGCAACGAGAACACAGACAGGATAATCATTCCATTAGCTTATGATGGCACTGAAACTAGCATGAGGAATATAACTGAAAAACATTGGCACCTTTTGTCCGACAGCCCTAGATGTAGATCAAAACCTCTATTTACTTTCAAGAGGGCTAAAAATCTTAAAGATATGTTGGTCAGGACAGGAGTACACTTAAAAGAACATACTTCAGACGATACTCGGGCAAGGGCTTGGGTCCAGTCCAAAAGGTTACTTTCTATGTGGCAATTGTTCTGTCTGTGGCCTTTGCCTTAAAACCACTGTATTCCAAAACTCTTCAAGGACCAGAAGTTGCTATATTAGATCCTTTGTTAATTGTAACTCTAGAGGGGTTATTTATCGTATACAGTGCCTGTGCAATTTGTGGTATGTAGGAATGACAAAGGGGCTGGTTAAAGTGACGATATCTGAACACAGAAGCTGCGTCAGACCACAAAGATCGCAGGCTCTGCTTGATTGTGAAGCGCTTCATGCCCTTGAGACATACAGATAAGGACCTTAAGTTCTGGGTCATAGAAAAGCTGCAAGTGCACTCTTCACATCACAACAAAGTCGACTTTTGAAGAAAAGGGAGTTCCTCTCTTAGGTGCTGCTGATTACCTCTGTGTTATCTTCTCTCGCATCTGTTGCATCACATTTCTTCCACCCCCACCTTTTCCACACAGCAAGGGCTAACATTCTTTTCTCTTTGTACCTGAGCATTCCATTGTAGCTTTGAGCATTTGCAGATTGGGCCTAAACAGGTAAATACAGCTGCGTTTAGGGGGTCCCCCCCCCAGTTAACCACATACCTTTTTTCTAATTTGACTTTTTTTTTTTGCAATTGTTTAGACATATGTGTATTTTAGATCCATGGGCATATGAAATATTGGGGCCAATATTAAAACCTTTCCATAAAAAAAGGTACATGCATTTATTGATAATAACAAATTTTAAAACATATATAGGGGCCCAATTACAACCAATGTATCTAAAACATAACAATATCAAGGGCTTGACACTGCTTTTTACTTGTGAATACTGTGGGAACACAATCAAAGAAGGAAATTTTGGGACCATAAGTTTATTTTATAATCACTGGGCTAGTGATTGCACTTTAAAGGACTTATGTGCATATTTATCCAGTGCCTGGTGATTTTACTTCTGAACAATTTACTTCATGGTCCTTATTGAATCTATATTTTGTATATATTTCTGATTGTGTTTATGTGAATATAATCATTAACCATCTTGCCACATATGTATGACCTCTGAGGAAGGCCTATTTGGCCGAAACGCGTAAGGTCAACATTTTAAGCCCTTGATATTGTTATGTTTTATATACATTGGTTGTAATTGGGCCCCTCTATATGTTTTAAAATTTGTTATTATCAATAAATACATGTACCTTTTTTATGGAAAGGTTTTAATATTGGCCCTCCTTTTCACTAACCTTTGTTTGGTTCTGGAGTTTATTGTTGGGTTCAGTTTTTTTCCCTTCTTGTTTCTGCTCATATGAAATACTGTACATCTTGATGAATTGCCGATGTTGTATCTCAAGAATATTTATCTTTTAATTTGCAGTTGTTTAGTCATATGTGTATTCTAGATCCATGGGCATATGAAATATTGTACATCTTGATGAATTGCCAATGTTGTATCTCAAGAATATTTATCGCCACTTACTCCATGGGTGAACACCTCAGTGCGAGTAAGGTAGTTATCCCAGTTCCATATATTTCAAAACATTTTTTTAAATTGTTGCTTAACAGACATGTAGATGATTATTCTTCTCCTCCTCCTCCACCCCCCACTTTCTTTTTAGGTCCATTCTGTGTATGAGGAGCTTTATGCACATTTTTTGTTAAATATATGGAGTGCGCCGTTTGAATTTTACCGCTGAGGAAGGCTTTTAGCCAAAGCGTGTTTGGTATTGGTTCTTGTATATGGGTATAATTTGTACCTTTTAACCCGTATTTATATGATTGGATGTTTATCTTTATATTAGGTTTAGGTACTCATATGCAGAAACACAGGACTGTGGTTTTTAAATGATATTTTAGCACTTTTGAATGTATAAATAAATTATCTATGATATAATTAATGACTAACTGAGTGTGGTCCAGAAAACCCTTTATGGAATTATGATATGAGTAGTTCACCTTAGAGCAGTGGTGGCGAACCTATGGCACGGGTGCCAGAGGTGGCACTCAGAGCCCTCTCTGTGGGCAGGCGTGCCATCGCCCCAGCCAGGCCCAGACCATCATTAAAGTGTCGAATTCTCTGCCAAATAATCTTAAGTAAATGAAAGCATTTGGGATTGCTTTCCTTACTTTGTTTGGATCATCTTAAGTTAATGTATGAGTTGTTTTTTCTAAAGTAAAACCTCAGTATTCAGGTTAAATTCCCGTGTTGGCACTTTGCGATAAATAAGTGGGTTTTGGGTCACAGTTTGGGCACTCGGTCTCTAAAAGGTTCGCCATCACTGCCTTAGAGGTACAAAAAGATAAATGACATAGAGGGTGGACTTCTGGTAAAATGTGAAAGCTTCCAGGGAACATAATGCTGTTTGGGTACAGAGTATTTTATACACACGATGCAACAGTGGTAAATAATTTTAGGCAGGAAGTACTCAAAAGAACTGCCCTTGAAAGAGACTGTAGTTTCCACCGACACAATCCACACAGCAAGAGACAACATTTAACAGCTTCGACCGAATGCACATGTCTAAAGGCATGCAGCATTAGCAGCGTGCGCACATCTGGGCAAGAACTGTGTGTGACTTTTCCATGCAGTAGCTCTAAAATGGAGAAAGTACTTTAAAATTGCTCCCTGCCCCACGGACCATCCACAAAGGGAACGGCTTTTCATTGACAACTACGTAAGGGTGAACAACATCCAATAACACCATTAATTATGCTTGTTTTGCACCTCTATAAAGCCCAATTCCAGCATTCCACTAGAAGCCACAACATTTTTGTACATGGCACACTCTTTGGTTTAATCCGAATGCTTCTGCTAATTGTTTTATTACGCTTTGGCCCCGCACTAGAGAGATACTGTGACAGTTACTGCTGTTCCCAGAATGTGAGGCCAACTGTAAAGATCATTTTGTAGTCTGCATTTTTAAATATGCCTCGACAAAAAAAAAAGAAAGAAAGAGAGAAGGAAGGAAGGAAATGTTACAGGAAAGTTTAGTCCAAGGTCCACAATCAGCAAAAAATTAATCACTTCTCACACAGATGGAACACCACACATTCTCTCTTCTTATGAGACAAGAGGGTGCCCCACCTCTGGCAGCAAACAGGGTCTACCACTGAAAAGGGCAGATGGATCTGAGGAACAGGCCCCACACTTTCCTGCGCCCGCTCTGACCCAATCAATGAGAGCTGTACAAGGGCTAGAGATGTAAAATTTCTGGAAATTTTGAAGCTCGGAAAAAAACGGGCTGGGGGAAATGGAAATTTTCGGAAAAATTGAAAAAAAAATGCTACATTAGCATTTCTTTTGTCTTTTCCAGATTGAAAGTCATTCTGTTACTTTAGGAACATAAAATATGACTATGGACATTTTTACTTGGCATGAAATTATCACAGCTAGCATATTAAAAATATAGTGTATCCAAACAATTATTACAAACAGAATACCCACCCACATGCAAAAACAAAACTGAAACTTTTTTATTTTCTTCTGACAATCGCACCTCCTAAAGGAAGAAATGCATCTTGTTCTTGCATTGGAGAGTTCAGTTTGTAACCTAGGACTTGCTTGTCCTCAGTGCACAGAAATTAGATCAATCTGATACCATACATATTTTTTAGAAATGATTTGGAAAATATTTGAACACCTTGTCTTAAAATATTTTATTCATCATGTTAAAATAAAATGTTCCATAATCAATTTATTGTTATGTTTTATATACATTGGTTGTAATTGGGCCCCTCTATATGTTTTAAAATTTGTTATTATCAATAAATACATGTACCTTTTTTATGGAAAGGTTTTAATATTGGCCCTCCTTTTCACTAACCTTTGTTTGGTTCTGGAGTTTATTGTTGGGTTCAGTTTTTTTCCCTTCTTGTTTCTGCTCATATGAAATACTGTACATCTTGATGAATTGCCGATGTTGTATCTCAAGAATATTTATCTTTTAATTTGCAGTTGTTTAGTCATATGTGTATTCTAGATCCATGGGCATATGAAATATTGTACATCTTGATGAATTGCCAATGTTGTATCTCAAGAATATTTATCGCCACTTACTCCATGGGTGAACACCTCAGTGCGAGTAAGGTAGTTATCCCAGTTCCATATATTTCAAAACATTTTTTTAAATTGTTGCTTAACAGACATGTAGATGATTATTCTTCTCCTCCTCCTCCACCCCCCACTTTCTTTTTAGGTCCATATATATATTTAAAGAAATGATTTGGAAAATATTTGAACACCTGGTTTTCAAATATTTTATTCATCATGTTAAAATAAAATGTTCCATAATCAATTTTTTCCCTTTTATTTTATTTTTCCTATTTTTCCAATTTTTCAAAAAAAAAAACCCAAAAAAGGCTTCAGGGGAGAAACGGGAAAAACCCAGTTTTTTTCTGAATTTTTCCGGTTTTTTTCCAGGCCTTCACATCTCTAACAAGCGCATTACCACATCTGGCAATCCACACCTTTTATACAAACCAAGGAATAAAGCAGGCACTGGATTCTTTCCAGGCCCATTCATTGGACTTATAGGAGTCTATCAAGAGCCGGATCAGAGTCCTGGGAGGCTCAGCCATCAGTCAACACGGGTGTGTGCAAACTCAGGACGGGAACTGCACTGTAAGGTGTCTTGTAAGCACACATCCATCAACTAGGTGTTCACAAAGATGTATACTGCACAGACACACTTGCAGGGGAGCCAAGACCAACAGTGCTGGACTAGTAACTGGGAGACCCAGGTTCGAATCCCCACTCATGCTGCTGGGTGACCTTGGAGCAGGCACACTCTCTCGGCCAAACCTACCTCACAGGACTGTTGTGAGGATAAAATGGAGGAGAGGAGAATGACGTAGGCTGCGCTGGGTCCCCACTGGGGAGAAAAGCAGGCTACAATGGAATTAAATACAACTGTTGAGTACGTGGTCAATGGCAAGCCCAGGCCAGCTTCCTCAAATGGCTGGGGAATGGCTGCTCTTTACTGGCATGAACACATGAAGCTGCCTTATGCTGAGTCAGGCCACCGGTCCATCCAGGTTGGTCTTGTCTACTCTGACTGGCAGCGGAGAAGTTTTTCACATCACCTGCTACCAATGCTTCCCCTAAGCTGCAGAGGCTTGTGAGCAAGAATTCTGCTTTGTGAGCTCCTGGCATTAAAGTTGTGAGCGAGTGATTTGGCTCCTGCATGAATTAGTTTGCCCTAGAGCCCTCCTTCCTGAGCCAAGACAAAACTGTGTGAGCCGGAGGCTAAAAAACTGTGAGCTAGCTCACACTCACTCAGCTTAGAGGGAACATCACCCGCTACCTGGTCCTTTTAACTGGAGATCCCAGGGATTGAACCAGAGACCTTCTGCAGGGCAAGTAGATACTCCACCAGAGCCACAGCCCCCTCCCTACGCAAAAGAAGGGTGATTCTGAACGAAAGACAACCCCCCCAAATGTTATGCCCCCCCCATCTTAACTGGTCGTAACCAGTGTTCCCTCTAAGCCGAGTTAGTGTGAGCTAGCTCACAGTTTTTTAGCCTCCATCTCACCCCTTTTTGTCTTAGCTCAGGAAAAGATAGCTCTGGAGCAAACTAATTTATGCAGTAGTCAAATCACCTGCTCACAACTTTAATGCCATTAGCTCAGAAAGTAGAATTTTTGCTCACAAGACTCCACAGTAACTGATATACAAATATGGGGGGGGGGGCAGGCATTGGAGTAAGTACTGCGAAATGCTTCATCCCACCGTCTGGCTGGAAGCAATGCTCCCTCTAAACTGTCTTGTGAGCAAAAAAATTTTAATTTGTGAGCTGCTGGCATGAAAGTTGTAACAGCGTCCCGAGTTTCCCGAGCGCCCCCCGCCCTCCCCGACTTGCAAAGCTTTCGTCCGTGCTTTGCAAGAGAAACGGAGAGAAGAAGCCGTCGGAGAAGCTGCCCCGTGCCGACCCCCTCTCCTGCTGCCTTACCTCTGGTTGCTCTGGTCCAGAGAAGAAGCCTGGCAGGAGGGCGGGATGGAGGGACGCGGCCTCGGGCGGCAGCAGCAGCACCAGGAGGAGGGCACCGGGGCGGAGTGGTCGGGGCGGCCCCGAGCTCCAGCCAGGAAGGGCGCACCGTCGGGGTGTGCGGCAGGCAGGGAGGAAGAGGAAGTGGTGCTGGCGGGCCAGGGCTGGGAGCCCCAGGGAGGACGGAGCAGGGGAGGCAGGCGGGCGGGGGGCGTCGTCGGGGTCCCAGGGGCACGCGGCGCTGGCCGGCCCTCAAACGCGGAGCCTTGATCTTTTCCCCAGCAATCTTAATTCCCGCTTGTGATTCATCCAGGCCAGCATTTCGCATGATGTACTCTGCATATATATTAAATAAGCAAGGTGACAGTATACATCCTTGTCGTACTCCTTTTCCTATGCTGAACCAATCAGTTGTTCCGTATCCGGTTCTAACTGTCGCTTCTTGGCCCTTATACAGGTTTCTCAAGAGACATGTGAGGTGGTCTGGTACTCCCATCTCTTTAAGGACCTGCCATAGTTTGTTGTGATCCACACAGTCAAAAGCTTTAGCATAGTCAATGAAGCAGAAGTAGATATTTTTCTGGTACTCTCTTGCTTTTTCCATAATCCAGCGAATGTTGGCAATTTGATCTCTAGTTCCTCTACCTCTTCGAAACCCCGCTTGTACTTCTGGTAGTTCTCTATCCACGTACTGTTGAAGCCTAGCTTGTAGGATCTTGAGCATGACCTTGCTAGCGTGTGATATGAGTGCAATTGTGCGATAGTTTGAACATTCCTTGGCGTTGCCCTTCTTTGGGATTGGAATGTATACTGATCTTTTCCAATCCTGTGGCCACTGTTGCGTTTTCCAAATTTGCTGGCAAATGGAGTGCAGCACTTTAACAGCATCATCTTCTAAGACTTTGAATAGCTCAGCTGGAATACCATCACCTCCACTAGCTTTGTTGTTAGCAATGCTTTCTAAATCAGTTTGCTCTGAAGCCCTCCTTCCTGAGTTAAGACAAAAATGTGTGAGCCGGAGGCTAAAAATCTGTGAGCTAGCTCACACTCACTCAGCTTAGAGGGAACACTGCCCCTGAGCAATGCTCCCTCTCAGCTGTGGAGTCTTGTAAGCAAAAAAATTTAATCTGTGAACTGCTGTCATTAAAGTTGTGAGCGAGTGATTTGGCTGCTGCGTCAATCGGTTCGCTCTGGAGCAGTGTTCCCTCTAAGCTGAGTGAGTGTGAGCTAGCTCACAGTTTTTTAGCCCCTGGCTCACACATTTTTGTCTTCGCTCAGGAAGGAATGGCACCAGAGCAGGCTAATTTATGCAGCAGCCAAATCACTTGCTCACAACTTTAATGCCAGTAGCTCACAAAGTCGAATTTTTGCTCACAATACTTCACAGCTTAGAGGGAACATTGCTCTGGCAGTGTTCCCTCTAAGCTGAGTGAGTGTGAGCTAGGTCACAGTTTTTTAGCCTCCGGCTCACACATTTGTGCCTTAGCTCAGGAAGGATGGGGCTCCAGAGGAAACTAATAGATGCAGTCGCCAAGTTGCTCGCTCACAACTTTCATGCCAGCGGCTCACAAATTAGCATTTTTGCTCACACGACGCCACGGCTTAGAGGGAACACTGCTCCGGGGCCCTCCCTTCCTGAGCCGAGACGAAAAGGTGCGAGCCGGAGGCTAAAAAAACCGCGGGCTAGCTCACACGAAGCCAGCTTAGAGGGACCCTCCGGCTGGAAGCGCCTGGGGAAACCCGCTCGCACGCGGCGTCCCCAGTCCCCCGAGCGCCCGAAGTGGCCTCCGACCAGTGTTCCCTCTAAGCTGAGTGAGTGTGAGCCAGCTCACAGTTGTTTAGCCTCCGGCTCACACAGTTCTGTCTCCGCTCAGGAAGGAGGGCTCCGGAGCAAACTCGTTTATGCAGCAGCCCAATGGCTCGCTCACAGCTTTCACGCCGGTAGGCTCACCAAGTACAATTTTTGCTCACAAGACTCCTCAGCTTAGAGGGAACGTTGCCTCCGACCCGCTCCCCTCCCGGCTTGCAAAGCTTTCGTCCGGGCTGAACCGAAGCTGCACCCC
>NW_015162490.1:977914-995811 GCF_001447785.1 Gekko japonicus
CCGGCCTTCAGCCGCGGAGCCTGTGGGCAGCCGGCCTCCAGCAGCGTCCCCTCTAAGCTGAGGTAGCGTGAGCCAGCTCGCCGTTTTTCAGCCTCCGGCTCACCCATTTCTGTCTCAGCTCAGGAGGGAGGGCTCCAGAGCAAAACTAACTTATGCAGCATAGCCAAATCGCTCACTCACAGCTTGAATGCCAGGAGCTCGCAAAAGTAGAATTTTTGCTCACAAGACCCTACAGCTTAGAGGGAACATTGTACCAGTGTTCCCTCTAAGCTGAGTGAGCGTGAGCCAGCTCGCCGTTTTTCAGCCTCCGGCTCACCCATTTCTCAGGAGGGAGGGCTCCAGAGCAAAACTAACTTATGCAGCATAGCCAAATCGCTCACTCACAGCTTGAATTTTTGCTCACAAGACTCTACAGCTTAGAGGAAACATTGTACCAGTGTCCCCTCTAAGCTGAGTCGGTGTGAGCCAGCTCACAGTTTTTTAGCCTCCGGCTCACACCTTTTTGTCTCCGCTCAGGAAGGGACGGCTCCAGAGCAGACTAATTCATGCAGGGGCCAAATCGCTCGCTCACAACTTTCATGCCAGTCGCTCACCAAGTAGAATTTTTGCTCACAGGACTCCGCAGCTGAGAGGGAGCATCTTGACCAGTGTTCCCTCTAAGCTGAGTTGGTGTGAGCCAGCTCGCCGTTTTTTAGCCTCTGGCTCACACATTTTTGTCTTCGCTTAGGAAGGAGGGTCTCAAAGCAAACTAATTGATGCAGCAGCCCAATCGCTGGCTCACAACTTTCATGCCAGGAGCTCACCAAGTAGAATTTTGGCTCACGGGACTCCGCAGCTGAGAGGGAACATTGCCTCGGAGGGCGCCAGCTGAGGCGCGCTGCCTCCTGGCGGGGGGGCTCCGGAGCAATGTTCCCTCTAAGCTGTGGAGTCTTGTGAGCAAAAATTCTACTTTGTGAGGGGCTGGCCTTAAAGCTGTGAGCGAGCGATTTGCCTGCTGCATAAATTAGTTTGCTCTGGAGCCGTCTTTCCTGAGCTGAGATAAAAATGTGTGAGCTAGAGGCTAAAAAACTGTGAGCTGGCTCACACCGACTCAGCTTAGAGGGGACACTGGTACAATGTTTCCTCTAAGCTGTAGAGTCTTGTGAGCAAAAATTCAAGCTGTGAGTGAGCGATTTGGCTATGCTGCATAAGTTAGTTTTGCTCTGGAGCCCTCCCTCCTGAGAAATGGGTGAGCCGGAGGCTGAAAAACGGCGAGCTGGCTCACGCTCACTCAGCTTAGAGGGAACACTGGTACAATGTTCCCTCTAAGCTGTAGGGTCTTTAAAGTTGTGAGCAGGCGATTTTGGCTGCAATCCTAAAATAACTTTCCTAGGAGTAAACCCCATTGGTTAGACCTGTGTAGGATGCTGAGTAGACCTGCATAGGATGGCATGGTAAGGCGGCAATCCTAAGGCCATTTTCCTGAGACACTGAATGACGTGGGACTTACTTCTGAGCAGGCCTACTATGGATTGCTCCCGGACCATGCTCCCTCTAAGCCGTGGAGTCCTGTGAGCAGAAATTATACTTTGTGAGCAACTGGCATTAAAGATGTGAGCGAGTGATTTGGCTACTGCATAAATCAGTTTGCTCCGGAGCCCTCCTTCCTGAGCGGATACAAAAATGTGTGAGCCGGAGGCTAAGAAACTGTGAGCTAGCTCACACTAACTCAGCCTAGAGGGAACACTGGTCTTTTAGCTCGGGAAGGAGGGCTCCAGAGCAAATGAATGTCTGCAGCAGCCACAGCTTTCGTGCCAGGAGCTCACCAAGGAGAATGGCTGCTCGCAAGACTCCACAGCTTGGAGGGAGCTTGGCCTCCTGGGGTGGCCCTGGAGGGCAGGCAGCCGCACGGGCAGAAGGTGTGAGAGGCTCCCCCCTCCCTTCCTCCGTGCGCGCCGAGGCTCCTCTGCCCAGCAATTGTGCATCTGTGTGACGCAGAGTGTTGGACTGGATGGGCCTTTGGCCTGATCCAACATTGGCGTCTCTTATGTTCTTATATGGAGCAGAGGTCCATCAGTGGCTATTGGCCACAAGGTATAGATAGGGGCTCTGGGGCAAGTGATGCTCTGTCTTCTTGGTGTTTGGGGGGGTCAACAGTGGGAGGGCTCCTAGTGTCCTGGCCCCACTGCTGGACCTCCTGATGGCCCCTGGTATTTCTGGCCACTGTGTGACACAGAGTGTTGGACTGGATGGGCCTTTGGCCTGATCCAACATTGGCGTCTCTTATGTTCTTATGTTGCTAACTCCGAGTTGGGGGGGGTTCCTGGAGATTTGAAGGGGGGCTGGGGAGGGAAGGGACCTCTGCAGGCTGGAAGGCCATAGAGTTCATCTTCACACACACCGTGGTTTTCTCCAGGGGAAAGTGATCTGGATAATTTGGAGCAATGCTCCCTCTAAGCTATGGAGTCTTGTGAGCAAACATTCTCCTTTGTGAGCTAGGGGCATTAAAGTTGTGAGCGAGCAACTTGGCTGCTGCATAAATCAGTTTGCTCTGGAGCCATCCCTTCCTGAGCTAAGACAAAAATGTGTGAGCTGGAGGCTTAAAAACTGTGAGCTAGCTCACACTCAGCTGAGAGGGAACACTGACTCTGGAGATCAGATATCGTTCCAGGAGATGTCCAGGCCCCACCTGGAGGTTGGCAACCCTGGTCTGATTTACATTCCGAGGCTCTGCCAGTTACGATACAGTGGGTATCTCAAACAACACATGGTTTAAAACAATTTAAAGCAAACAAGACACGAGAGCAAGGGTGGTGCAGTGGATAGAGTGTGGGGTTACAATCTGGGAGACCCGGGTTTGAATCCCTCCTCTGCCATGGAAGTCTCCCCAGTGACCTTGGGCCAGTTGCACACACGTAGCCTGCCTGCCTACCTCACGGGGACAACGTAAACCGCCTTAGGAGGGGAGAAAGGTAAAGGTTTCCCTTGCTTGAAAGCCAGTCGAATCCAACTCTAGGGTTGCGGTGCTCATCTCCGTTTCCAAGCCGAAGAGCCAGCGCTGTCCGAAGACGTTTCCGTGGTCATGTGGCCGGCATGACTAAACACCAAGGCGCACGGAACGCTGTTACCTTCCCACCGAAGTGGTACCTATTTATCTACTTGCAATTTCTTGCTTTCGAACTGCTAGGTTGGCAGGAGCTGGAACTAGAGACGGGAGCTCACTCCGTCATGCGGCACCCGGGTCTCGAACTGCTGAACTACTGACCTTCCAGTTCAGCATCTTAACCACTTGAGCCACCGCAGCTCCTTCTGGGGAGGAAAGCAAGGTATAAATAGAATAAACAAGAAGGGGGGACTCACGATACTCGCAGGGGGTATACCCCGCGGCTCCTGGACTGCCAAGGCTTCTCCCCGCTGCCACCACCCACAACTGCAACAGTGGTGAGCCCTGCATGGCTCCAAGCCGCCAAGCCCACCAGGCTTCTCCCCCCGCCCCATTGCTGCCTCCACCGCTGACAACAGCAGCAACAATGGCCGCAGCTCCTAACTGCAGGGCCTACCAGGCTTCTCCCCCCTGTAGCGGCAACGGCTGTGGCTCTGAGCCGCCAGGCCCACCAGACTTCTCTCTCCCCCCATTGCTGCTGCCGGTGGCGGCGGCAACAACAGCTGCAACAACGGCCGCAGCTCCTCGCTGTGGGGCCTACCAGGCTTCTACACCCCATAGTGGCGACGGCCTGTGGCTCCTAATTGCCACCCGCCAAGACTTCTCCACCTGCCCCCGCCACCAGCACCAACGGCAGTGATCCCTGTGTGGCTCTGCCAGAGATTCCAGAGGTAAGTGCATTCTCTGTGCATGCACAGGGAACACTCTTTTACTTTTTTGGGGGGTTGAAGTATCCCCCATATAGTTTTTTAAACTTTTCAGATTTTTCTGCACACCTGGGGACTACAAGTGTGCGGGGAAATCTCTCTGCCCCCCAAGTGCCCCCGATGTGTGGATTTAGATATCCGCACGGAGGGGGCAACTTGGCTATTAGATATGTAGATAGGCTGCAGTCCCATTTGAGATCCAGTTTGGTGTCGTGGTTAAGTGAGGAGAACCGGGTTTGATTCCCCACTCCTCCACTTGCAGCTGCTGGATGACCTTGGGTCAGTTACAAGTTCTGTCGGAGCTGTTCCCTCAAGTACAGCTCTCTTAGAGCTCTCTCAGACCTACCTACCTCACAGGGTGTCTATTGTGGGGAGGGGAAGGGAAAGGAGTTTAAGCCGCTCTGAAACTCTGAAGGAAGGGCGGGGTACAAATCCAATCTCCTCCTCTTCCTCTTCTATTCTTCTTATGTACTTGGGAACATATAGAAGTCAATGAGGTGTGCTTCTGAGTGAGCATGCATAAGACTGGGGCTGTACAAATTCCTTGCAGTACTGAAACAGCATTAATCAGCTTCAAAATTACAATTTCACAAAACACCAGGTAGATAAATTATACTTGGTGATAATGTAATCACAGCACCAGATGGAAATGGCAAAACCGTCAACTGTTAATTTGACCAAGTGCTATCCACCCTGGTTTATGTTTATCGCAGAATTTAGTTCATTGCATTTGCAACTGCCTCTTAACAATTGCTCCTTAACAAAAACATCAAAGAGGTGCTGCACTATGCAGAAATTTCAGAGATGTGGTAGTGCTGTTTGAGGAGCAGCACAATCTTGTGTTTTAGAAGAAGAAGAGATTGGATTTATACCCAGCCCTTCACTCGGAATCTCAGAGCGGTTTATATTCCTTTCCCTTCCTCTCCCCACAACAGACACCCTGTGAGGTAGGTGGAGATGAGAGAGCTCTTTCGAGGACTGCTCTTGAGAGAACAGATCTGGGAGAACTGTGGCTTGCCCAAGGTCACCCAGCAGCTCCATGTGGAGGAGTGGGGAATCAAACCCAGTTCTCCTGGATTAGAGTCCACACTCTTAACTGCTACACCAAACTGGCTCTCATAAGCAGAACTCAACTAGTTCTGTATTTCCACCACAGTGTGTCTAGGATTACATAAGAAAAGCCAATGTTGGCTCAGGCCAGTGACCCATCCAGTCCAATACTCTGTCACACAGTGGCCAAAAATACCAGGTGCCATCAGGAGGTCCAGCAGTGGGGCCAGGAGGACACTAGAAGCCCTCCCACTGTTGCTCCCCCCACTCCAAACCAAGAATACAGAGCATCACTGGCCCCAGACTGAGAGTTCCTATCTATACCTTGTGGCTAATAGCCACGGATGGACCTCTGCTCCATATGTTTATCCAGGGGTCATTTAATAGAAAAAGAGGTGCAGGAGCTCATTAGCATGACTTATTTGCATATGCCACACCCCCAGACATCACCAGAAGTGTGTCAGAAGGCAACACCCATGGCTCAGGCTCCACTGGACTCTTGGATTGCTAGCTATTGGGGGGGGGGACGTGCAGATCTGCCCTGACAGAGGAGGGAGAGCTTGTACCTGGATAAAACTTGGTCTTAAAGGTGCCACTGGACCGTTTTGGCTTGCTAGCTATGGGAGGGGGGACGCGCAGATCTGCCCTCACAGAGGAGGGAGAGCTTGTACCTGAATGCGGGCCGAGGGGGGCTCTGCAACTTACCTGACTGCTTCTTGCCCCTCATGGCCCACCTGAAGGCTGCTGGGAGCAGGGGGCGGGGCTTGTTGCATGTGCCCGCCCCCTGGGCTCCTTACTGCTGGAGCTCCGCTCCTGTGCGCTCCCGCAGGAAATGACCCCTGGTGACTCACACCCCCAGAACAGAGAGTAAGTTCCACAGCAGCACGAAAGCCAGCAGGGGGTAGCCCAGGGGTCCCCAACCTTTTTGAACTTGTGGGCACTTTTGGAATTCTGACACAGGGCGGTGGGAATGGTGGCCTCAGAGGGCAGAGCTGACCACAACATGTCGGAGATTAAGGTCATGCGTAACCCTGGTTCTTCTATATTTCAGGCAGAAGCCTTTTAAAATGGAGATATTGTTTAATAAGATTTCCACACACACAGCTTACTTCCAGTCACGTTATTGTTCTAAACCAGATGTTATCCATTGTTGGCCCAATTCCGAGTAGAAGAAGACGACGAGAAGAAGAGATTGGATTTATACCCCGCCCTTCACTCGGAGTTTCGGAGCGGCTTACAGACTCCTTTTCGTCCCCCCCCCCCACAACAGACACCCTGGGAGGTAGGTGGGGCTGAGAGAGCTCTTGAGAGAACTGCCCTTGAGAGAACAGCTCTGACAGAACTATAGCTTGCCCAAGGTCATCAAGCAGCTGCAAGTGGAGGAGTGGGGAGTCAAACCTGGTTCTCCCAGATTAGAGTCCACACACTTAACCACTACACCAAACTGGCTCCGACACCAAACGGGGACGGAAGTTTCATACAGCAAATTTCATTCCGTTAATGAGCCGTCTCAGAATCACTATGGTGATCTCAAACCATAGTGTAGAGGATTATGGAAAATCTATTTCCCCCCCCCCAAATATGAATATATTAATTTCATGGAGCTTGAAGCTCCCTTGAGTGACCCACCCCTTTTAGCCCCTCAGCCAAATGCTGGCATATCAGATTTAAAACTTGGGGACTATGCTACCCCAGTTACTGAAGTGGATAAGGGTTTCTGGGATTCCAGAAGTTACAGCACCGTAGACCTATCCACACATGTCTTAAGAACATAAGAGATGCCAATGTTGGATCAGGCCAAAGGCCCATCCAGTCCAACACTCTGTGTCACACAGTGGCCAGAAATACCAGGTGCCCTCAGGAGGTCCACCAGTGGGGCCAGGACATTAGAAGCCCTCCCACTGCTGACCCCCCCAAGCACCAAGAAGACAGAGCATCACTTGCCCCGGAGTCCCTATCTATACCTTGTGGCTAATAGCCACTGATGGACCTCTGCTCCATATGCTTATCTAATTCCCTTTTGAAGCCGTCCATGCTTGTAGCCACCACCACTTCCTGTGGCAGTGAATTCCAAGTGTTAATTACTCTTTGGGTGAAGAAGTACTTCCTTTTATCCGTTCTAACCCGACCGCTCAGCAATTTCATGGAGTGCCCACGAGTTCTTGTATTGTTAAGGTTAGGTGGCTTTCCAATGTAAACATCAGGTTTCTTTCTTTCTTTTTTTTTGAGACCGTAGACAGTTGTTGAAGAACACCTTATAAAGAAGAAGACAGGATTCTATATTGGAAGACGTTCTGAAGGATCCAACTGCACAAAGCAAGTCTTAGGGGTGCAGAATAAACAGTGGCAAATTTAATAATATAATAAAATAAAATCATTTCAATTATTGCACTTCAGATGTCAAGTACCCGAGTCACATGTCAATATTTAAACGACAATAAATCCACACATCTGTTGCGGCTCATGGCACAGATCCCAGCACAGTTGGCAGAGACATGGAAGAAGCTGGGCTGTTTACTCTTTTCCTTGGAAACGTCTGAATTTATAGGTCGTTCACCACTGAGATTGAATCAGATAATTAGATGAGCGCACAATTAGCCAGTATCACTTATGGATATCCAGAGGTCATTTCGGGGGGGATCGCAGGGGATCACAGTTCCCCCGGGTGAGGTGCGGGGGGCGGGGCACATGACGAAGCCCCGCCCTCTGCTTCCGGCCCTCATTCAGCCAGGAGGAAGCAGGAGAAGAGGGAGGGTAAGTTGCTTCCTCCCTGTCTCTCCCCACCCCTGCCTGCCTGGGGAGGGCCTTCGCGGGGCTTCCTTGCACTCCCGCTGGCCTTGCAGGTCCACCGCTGGGCCCCTCATGGGGCTCGGCAGTGGAGCTGCAAGGCCGGAGGTGGCGGCCGGGACCGTTCGTGGCGGGGTGTGTGGCCTTATGATACACTTCCGGTGATGTCAGGGGGTATGGCATATGCTAATGAGTTATGCTAATGAGCTCCCCTAGCTCTTTTTCTACGAAACGACCCCTGTGGATATGCATTCTCAAATCTGGCAGAGGAAAAGTGAGTAAACCAAGAATGGAAGCCTGAAGTTTCTCAATATACATTTACAGGAACAAACAATAGCTGAGCCTGGTCTTTGACCATGGATAGGTTTTCTTTCAAATGGCTGTTTTCACAGGCAGAATGCTATGACAGGGATAGACCGAGGAACATTTAAATGTTTGGTGCAATGAACAGAAGCAAGATTAATTAAAAACGAAGAGCACTGAAGAGTAGACGCACTGGGAAGAAGTATAGCTGAGGAACAAAATGTGGACACGTCCAATGCTCCCTCTAAGCTGTGGAGTCTTGTGCGCAAAAATTCTACTTTGTGAGCTACTGGCGTTAAAGTTGTGAGTGAGCGATTTGGCTGCTGCATAAATTAGTTTGCTCCGGAGCCAGCATTCCTGAGCAAAGCAAAAATGTGTGAGCCGGAAGCTAAAAAACTGTGAGCTGGCTCACATTAACTCAGCTTAGAAGGAACACTGGACACATCCATAGTCAACGTATGTGTGCAAGTGTCTTCTTGGAGGGAAACGTCACAGGTCTCACGTACTCATGAAATCTCTCATATATAATTCTGTTTTGGGGTGGCACTTTGCTGAACGTTCCATGCGCTCCCAAATCAGTTGGCTCCCTGACCTGTCACTCCAAGGGTGTGCCAATCCACTGGCTGCGTTGCCTGAGTCCCGCCCACAGAAGCGGTGGCCAGTGTCTCAAGCTCAGTGTGGTGTGAGGCGAAGGACGGGACGGATGCTCTGGCAGGCGGACAGTGAGAAGGCCGAGGCTGACCATGGCGCTGCTGCAGCAGTCGTCGTCAGCCGCAGCCAGCTGCGGGTGGCCGGGCAGGCTGTGAGCAGACGGGAGCTGACACCATGGAGGAAAAGGCAGCAAAGGAGGAGGGCGAGGCCAAGATCTTTCTAGAGCTCGTTGTATTGATTTTGCAATGGGCTTCACTACTAGTGAATATATAAACCAAACCTATCTTAAAACATGTGGATCACACGCGTGAAAAGGTGCCATGAGCTGTGCCTCCCTGCTACTGGTGCATTTTGTGGTAAACCCAGATTTGTCACCTTGTTACAAGACGTGTGGAGTCCACGGATTCTGGGGAGGATCCCAAGGAGTCAGAGTCCAGTGAGTCATCTCAGCAAGTCTCCCAGGCTTGTCTTGCAGCATTCCTAAGACATGGATCATAGCAACACATTTCCAGAGAGGTACCGTAGCTCTTTGGTCACAGCACAGAGTCTAGCAGCATATTGCCAACAGACCCGGGTACTGCGGCAGAAGCTTTCACAAGCCAGGCTCCTAACATGCAGGTCTTTGGACCACAACATCTGATGCCACAATCAATGGGGTAGTCTTTAGGTCACCACAGGGCTCTTGGTTGCCTTCCCGATGGGATGAAGATCCAGCCCATCTCTTGGCTGGACTCACCATGGCAATCCTGGCCAGAGCCGATGCACAAAAACTCTGGAGTGAAATGGGTGCAGAAGAGGCCGTCTCCAGACCTCTTTCTTCCTTACAGCTCTCTGAGCACAGCTCAGCACATGTCCAACAGATTTTAGAAATAACATGTTCATGGCTTCAGCAGCTAGGTCATAAAATAATTAGCTATCAAAGAAGGGAAAACAAAGGGACAATCTGTTCGCCATTTGGCCAAGCTCCACAGTAAATGCAAAAGTCTGCATGAACGGTTCTTTGTTGCTAAAGGAATATACTTCTTGTATATCAGGCTGGATCTGTGTGTACTTGCATTTTTAAAAAATCTGTAACAAGGTAGCGCAGTTTTGTGGTGACAAAAACAGTTTTGCAATTTATATGAACTGTGCAAATTAAGCCTCTCTTATTTTGTCTTGGGGGAGTTGTATTTTACCTAATCCCAGGAACAGTGTTCCCTCTAAGATGAGTTAGTGTGAGCTAGCTCATAGCTTTTTAGCATCCAGCTCACAGATTTTTGTCTTCGCTCAGGAAGGATGGCTCCAGAGCAAACTAATTGATGCAACAGCCAAATCGCTCGCTCACATCTTTAATGCCAGTTGCTCACAAAGTAGAATTTTTGCTCACAAGAATCCACAGCTTAGAGGGAGCATTGCTCAGGGGCAGTGTTCCCTCTAAGCTGAGTTAGTGTGAGCTAGCTCACAGTTTTTTAGCCTCCGGCTCACACATTTTTGTCTTCGCTCAGGAAGGAGGGCTCCAGAGCAAACTAATTGATGCAGCAGCCAAACTGCTCGCTCACAACTTTAATGGCAGTGGCTCACAAAGTATAATTTCTGCTCACAGGACTCCACGGCTTAGAAGGAGCATTGCTCAGGGCAGGACAGTGTTCCCTCTAAGCTGAGTTAGTGTGAGCTAGCTCACAGTTCTTTAGCCTCTGGCTCGCACAGTTCTGTCTTCGCTCAGGAAGGGATGGGGCTCCAGAGCAAACTGATTTATGCAGCAGCCAAATCGCTCGCTCTCATTTTTAATGCCAGTTGCTCACAAAGTATAATTTCTGCTCACAGGACTCCACGGCTTAGAGGGAGCATGGCCCGGGAACAATCCTTACTAGGTCTGCTCAGAAGTAAGTCCCACGTCATTCAGTGACTCAGGAAAATGTCCTTAGGATTGCAGCCTTACCATGCCATCCTACTCAGGTCTACTCCGCATCCTACTTAGGTCTACCCAATGGGGTTTACTCCTAGGAAAGTTATTTTAGGATTGCATGGTCCTTCTTTTGCTGAAACAAGGACCTACGGAAGGCACTGAAACTCCACAACCGGTGACGGGGAATATCATTCGGTGGCTCTTTAGGTTTTTGTCGTTTCCGCAGTTGTGCCTGCTGTCAAGGTGGGCTCTGCATCTTTAGGGCTGGAAATCTACTTTTTAAAAAAGCAGCCGCAAAAGCAGAGGTCTCCAGACGCAGCGGGAGCTCTTCCCCATTGCCTGCAGAAGTGCAGCACAGACTCAGCCCTTGGTCATAATCGTTCTCACTTGGCCTTGAGATTTATTCCTACCAGCAGGTGTGATTTGCTGTTGCAGAAAATACTCAGCTACGTTTAGAACAGCTGCTTGACCTTCCCAATCGTATCTCCTTCAGGAAAAAAGATTTCCCTCTTTGGATAAGTGGCGAGCATCTAGCAGATAACTGCGCCGTGTAACGGGGCCTCCGAGGGCTCTTCTGCTGCTTCCAGTCCTCTCTGCTGCCCTGCGAAGACTTGGCGTGCAGAGCCGAGTGTGCCAGCTCTCAGCGAAAAGGATGTGCTTTCTTGTGCTGCTGAATGTGACCCTTGTCCCGCTTCCAGCAGCTGGAAGGGAAGAATTGCCAGTTGCTCTGGCAGTGGGTAAGAGGGAAGCTTATTTGTCCGCGGTTTGTCAGGACGGTTTCCTTTACATTTTGTTTGTGGGATGCATTTCAGGCCGGGCTGCTGGCAGTGGAGCACAGCCGGGGTTAAATCCAAGGCTCACATCCCGACAGTCGCCAGGCTTCCTGGGTCAGTCAGGACCTTTAACCTACACCACAGGATTGTTGTGAGGATGAAGTGGGGGGGAGGTGTCGACTATGAACACTGCTACAATCTCTTTTGAGGAAGGATGGGATAAATAAGGAATAAAAGCAAGAGCCCTCTTGGGAAAGTGTCCTCTTTGGCCGCTTGTCAATACTTTCCCTCAGCACTGGAGAGTTGATTTTGACCTAGTAGATGCCTTGTACTCAATGCTCAAAGACTGGGCTTTGGTGCAGTGGTTAAGTGTGTGGACTCTAATCTGGGAGAACCGGGTTTGATTCCCCACTCATCCACTTGCAGCTGCTGGATGACCTTGGGCAAGCCATAGTTCTGTCGGAGCTGTTCTCTCAAGGACAGCTCTGGAAAGAGCTCTCTCAGCCCCACCTACCTCACAGGGTGTCTGTTGTGGGGAGGGGAAGGGAAAGGAGATTGTAAACTGCTCTGAGACTCCGAGTGAAGAGCGGGGTATAAATCCAATCTCTTCTTCTTCTTCTTCTTCCCTGTAAGCTGTGGAGTCTTATGAGCAAAAATTGTACATTGTGAGCTCCTGGCATTAAAGTCGTGTGCGAGTGATTGGGCTGCTGCATAAATTAGTTTGCTCCGGAGCCACCCTTCCTGAGCTAAAACAAAAACGTGTGAGGCCGGAGGCTAAAAAACTGTGAGTGAGCTCACACTAACTCAGCTTAGAGGGAACAGTGCTTGTGGCTCTACCACACTCTGACTGGGTATAAATTAAGGGGAATAAATTACTTTGTGTGCGAGTGATTTGGCTCCTGCATAAATTAGTTTGCTCTGGAGCCCTCCTTCCTGAGCTAAGACAAAAACGTGTGAGGCCAGAGGCTAAAAAACTGTGAGTGAGCTCACACTAACTCAGCTTAGAGGGAACACTGCGTTGTGGCTCTACCACACTCTGACTGGGTCTAAATGAAGGGGAATAAATTACTTTGGGGGTTGACAGGGGCACCAAGTCACAGCCCATTTGTGGCAACCCCAAATTGGTGTTTTCAAGGCAAGAGGCGTTCAGAGGTGGTTTGCCATGGCCTGCCTCCATGGCACGACCAACACTCCCTCTCAGCTGTGGAGTCCTGTGAGCAAGAATCCGACTTTGGGGGCTGCTGACATGAAAGTTGTGAGCAAGCGATTGGGCTGCTGCATCAATCAGTTTGCTCCGGAGCCCTCCTTCCTGAGCTAAGACAAAAGTGGGTGAGCCCGGAGGCTAAAAAACTGTGGGCTAGCTCACACTAACTCAGCTCAGAGGGAACACTGGTCACAACCCTGGTCTTCCTTGGGGGTCTCCCATCCAAATACGAGCCAGGCCTGACCCTGCTCAGCCTCTGAGGTCTCATGTGAAGGGGCTAGGCTGGGCCATCGGAGTCAAAGGGAATTACGTTGCCTTCCCTTAAATGCAATTCACTACAACAACTGCCAACCTAGCAGTTCAAAAGCAAGAAATGGCAAGTAGATAAATAGGGACCACTTCGGTGGGAAGGGAACAGCGTTCCGTGTGCCTTGGTGTTTAGTCATGCTGGCCACATGACCATGGAAATGTCTTCGGACAGTGCTGGCTCTTCGGCTTTGAAACGTAGATGAGCACCGCAACCCTAGAGTCGGACTCGACTGGCTTTCGAGCAAGGGAACCTTTAGATGTACAATTCCTGCCAACCTAGCAGTTCGAAAGCAAGAAATGGCAAGTAGATAAATAGGGACCACTTCGGTGGGAAGGTAACAGCGTTCCGTGCGCCTTGGTGTTTAGTCATGCCGGCCACATGACCACGGAAACGTCTTCGGACAGCGCTGGCTCTTCGGCTTTGAAACGGAGATGAGCACCGCAACCCTAGAGTCGGACTCGACTGGCTTTCGAGCAAGGGAACCTTTCCCTTTACCTTTTTTACAACAAATGGCCAGCAAAGAATGGACAACCTGTCCTAAGTGTGTTAATGCCACCCAGCAACACCCCCACCAGTTCCTTGGACCACAGAGGCTGTCTTCTCCAGAGTTATCTATGAATGTTTGACCTTGAAGGCCTCCAAACATTTCTCCAAGATGAGTGGGGGAAGAGACAGACTCAAGACCCGGCAAGCTATTGACGAGCATTCTTGGTTCTTTGTCCTGAGCAAACCACAGGCAGTCTGAAATTCCTCCAAGCAATAACAGCAATGGGAAAGTTCCTGAAACAATGTTTGGGAGTGCAACAGATGGCGTCAGACCAGGAAGTCTGACCGGGGCAGGCCAAATCCTGTAACAGGAAAGGACACCTTTGAGTCCATTTGATGCCAGAGAGCTAGAAGCTTTAAAAGGGCAATCATTCTTTTTTACATGCCAGGTGAATGTCTGAAGTCTGCAAATACCTGAACAGTCAGGGCTATTTTTGGGCAGGAACGCACAGGAACGGAGTTCCGGCTGACTCCCAAGTCGGCCACGCCCAGCAGGAACTCATTAGCATAACAGGCCACGCCCAGCAGCAGAAACTCATTAGGATTGGCTACATTAGGGGTGTGTGGCCTAACATGCAAAGGAGTTCCTGCTACAAAAAAAGGCCCTGGGTTTTGACCACAAGCAAGGTAAACAGAATAACAAGCAAAATGTGGGTGTGGCTAGATGACCACACTTCTGGTAACATGGGGGTGTGGCCTAATATGCTAATGAGTTCCTGCTGTTGGGTGTGGCCTATTATGCTAATGAGTTCCTGCCTGAACTAGAGATTGGTAACATGGAACCCAATTGGCCCCTATAACCTCTGGTTTCAGGGCTCCCTCTAAGCGCCCCTTTTGGTCACACAAGCAGGGATGCAGGCAAAGAGTCCTCAAACGCCTTCTCCCTGGCGTGGCCCGCCACGGCTACTTGACCTTAGCAGGTCCTCCTCTTAGCCACTGGCTCTTTTGTCCACACCAAGACACAGGAAAGAAATATGACCAATTCAACATGCTGGAAGTCTGTTCTGCAGGAATCTCACCAGACTGCCCAAAACCTCATCCAAAAGTGACAGAATGTGTTCTAATTCGAACTGAGAGGGCAGAAGGTTTAAGACCAATGCTCCCTCTAAGCTGTGGAGTCTTGTAAGCAAACATTCTTCTTTGTGAATTACTGACATTAAAGTTGTGAGCCAGCAATTTGGCTACTGCATAAATTAGTTTGCTCTGGAGCCATCTTTTCTGAGCTTAGACAAAAATGTGTGAGCCGGAGGCTAAAAAACTCTGAGCTAGCTCACACTAACTCAGCTTAGAGGGAACACTGTTTAAGACCTTGTTCCCTTTCCCCGAGACCTTGAGACTAGGCTGGCGATTGGCAGTAAAAGTGAATGCGTAAGGAGAGGCCTCATTTGGCTGGGCAGGAGGGCTCTTGGGTTCAGGTGGACCTTGGACCTTGCCAGCCGTTGCGGAGTGCAGAACCTGGCTCCTGTTCAAAGTTTATTGCTGACCTCTTGACTCATATCCTTTCCCCTCTTTTGAAACTGTATAGCCTGAAAACAGCGCGACCCATTGTTTCTTGAGCATCCCATAACGCCAAGACTGAAAGAAAGCAGAAGTCCCAGGCGCTGCTGTTCTGTCTGTCTGCATTGTCAAGGTAGTAAAGCAGAGAAAAGTGTTTATTCATAAACGCTGTATTGTTATAGTCAGATACATCACTAAATCAAATGACGGAACACTGAAAGCAATTCATAATAATTCTTTCCCCCCCCCTGATATGTTCAGAGACAATTATGCTGTCGCTTGTTTATAGTTATATAACACGTTTTAAAAACACAGGTATACAGAGTTCTGATTTCATTATTACCAGCAAATGGGAAAATGCATGCTGTCATTTTCTGTAAAAGTTGTACCTTACACAAGCAAGTGGAACAGCTATGCGGACTAGAAACACCCTATCACAAACTGTCAAAACAGACATACCGGGGGGAAAACACCCCCAGAACTGATAAATATCTGTACAAGAATGACAAAAATTATTGAAACTTATCTTTGAAAAAACTATTAAATATTTTAATCTGCAACTCCACCAGTGGAACGTTTCAAAACAGGTTTAGGAAAGGGTGTACAGAATAAAACTGGTACTGATTACAAACTTTAGAGTATTCGTTTCGGCAGGGCAGTGCCGGCTGGTCTACATTAACAGTGAAGTTACATTCCTTTGCCCTGTTCAGGTCTATGCTGGGTTTCGTCTACATTCTCCCAACCCCACCCCATAGCCTGAAACACCAATTGAGTCTTCAGTTGTTTAGGAAACGTTATTTCAGAGATGCTTCGGTGTATCGTATTTATTGCTCTGCTTCCTGAAGCAGTCGAGGCAAGGACCGAAGCTTTAGCAGGGAGGGAGGGAAGTCAGCACTTTTACCGAGTTTCTTTCCTTTGATTTTAAACAAGGCCCTGTACAGTTTTCGTTCGGTTGTTGGAGAATGGCATTAAGGGTGGAGGAACTGCCCTCAAGAGCATCCAACCAGAGCGTGATCAGCTTGCAGTCCGTCGAAGCAACTGCCCATTTCGCTGCAAAAACCAGAGGAGGCCACCAAGCGCCAGCTAGGAGGCCACCCCCAGGAGTTGGCTCAGGTTGGCCTGGTGGGTTACAAGCTGCCCATGCCTGGGATGGACCCAGGGCCGGCTCACTCACTAGGCGAACTAGGCGATCGCCTAGAGCGGGACGGCCCTTAGGGGCACCAAACTGCACCCGGCCCCGTACTCTGGGAGTTTCTTGATTATTTGTGTTTTTCATTCTTCCTAAAATGCATTTATTTTTTAAAATTGGTGGGCGCACGGGGGGGGAACGTGTCAGAAGGGATCCTCGCCTAGGGTGCAAAATAAGCTGGAGCCGGCCCTGGATGGACCTCTGCCGTCACAGAAGCCACAGTAGCCCTTCCCCAAGTGTCTGTCCCCATACACAGCTTCAGCTACCCACTGCAACGACCCGCAGCGGACCCGCATTGGGTCCAACGCCAGAGCTGGCTCCAGCGATGGAGAGATGCCCATTGATCGCAAGGGGCTGCATGAGTCTCAGTGAGGGGAATGTTCCCGAGGAACTCTGAAAATTCACCCCAAAGCGCCAGTATTGCCTGTGGCTAGGACGCAAATAGGAAGGCGCACGGATTATGGAAGGGACCAGTGGGCATGATACGGGCATGGCGGTTCTCACGTCTCAGCAATCAGTGCATACATGTGCTTTGAAATTCCTTGGCCCCAAGAGAGCCCCAACACACACACAAACTTTGGAAGATCAAGAAAAGAGCTTTCAGGAGTCCCGATCAGTGTTCCTTCTCAGCTGTGGGCGTGGACGGCCGCTCATGAACACAGGAAGCCCCAGTCAGCAGCAGTCTGGAGCCACGCACGGTCTTGCATGGCCCACGGCCTATTTTAAGACTGCAGCAGTTCTGTTCTGCTCAGGATGTGAACTGTTCCACTCAGGAGGGAGGCAAAATAGAGGGAACGTTGGTCCTGATCCATGTGGCCCAATAAAATATTTTGAGAACATACACACTGCTGTTTCTAACAACCAGCCAGATGTAGGCCAAGAAGGTGATAACCTTCACCTGTTCTGGTCCCTGTCTGGCATTCAGTGGTATTCTGCCTCTGAAGATGGAGGCTCAGCTTAGCTATCACGGCTTGTACCTGTTGATTGACTTGTCCTCCACATATCTGCGGAAGCCGTCCAACCTAGTGGCCATTAACAGATTGTGTGGTGACTTCCGGTTGATGGCGGCACGCTAGACAGACGCATCTCCTGGACTTCCCGGGGATGCGGTCTGTGCACGGCGGGAACGAAGGGGAGCGCTGGCCCGTTACCCCCCCCAGGGAGCCTGGCGGAAGGCTCCTAGCCAGGGGATTTATGAGGAGTCGCCTCTTCGCCTACGCGTTGTGGGTGAATTGAGGCGCTCCTCCGTCCCAATGGTCCTTCCTGTGCAGTGCCCAAATGGGACCTAGTGACGCTGACCGGGGCAAGTGTAGGAGATCGAGCGGATGAAATGAAGTAAAGCGGGGTCGGAAGACCAGATATGAACGTGAGTCTGACTGAGCGAAACGACAGTTAAAGAGAAAAAGAAAGCTCCCTACCCCATGTTGAAAAACGGAAAGTGAAGTGGGCGGGGGAGGGACGCCTCCTAACCGCATGAACTTTTCAGCGAATTGAGGGGGGGAGGGAGCGGAAGAGAAGGCATGCATAACTGTTAAGAAATACTTACCAAGGTGAGTTCAGGCGTTTGAGCGAATATTCAGAGACTTTCAAAATATTTTCCAAAGTAAACAACTGAGAAAGATGGCGGGGAAGAGGACAGAGAAAGAGAAACTTTAAAAATCGAAACTAACGGAGAGCCCTAAACCGGAAGGAGCTAACGAGCTGGCAAAGACTTTGGCAGAATCCATGCGCCCTCTACTGGAACAAATGAGTAACCTCAAGGATCAGATGTCGAAAATGACTCAGTGCATCACCACACAGCAGACACAGATAACCGAGACACTTACAATGATGAATGAAACAGCTTAAAAGGT
>NW_015162490.1:996372-1038728 GCF_001447785.1 Gekko japonicus
AAGGGGCGGCAGCCCCTAAATGTCCTTATAAGCTTCGGAAAAGACTAGGCAAGGAGAAGTAAAGGCTGAAAGACTCTGAATTGTGCCTTTAAAAAAGGTTGAAGTGAGATGCTTTGGGGTGTTTCTGTATGACAGTTAAATTTAAGATTTGGAAAAGATAATGTTAAACTTGACTCAGTTGATAGTAAGATTAACGGGATTAAGACTAAATGGATGGTTAAACTGGTGGGATGATCTCCTCTCTTGGGTTTTTAGTCAGTAGTGGGTATCTTTCTTTATCCTATAAATGTAGTTCCCCCTCCCATTTTCTGTTTTAGTTTGTAGTGTTATAAAAAAATGCAATAACAAAATCCCCTCTGGGGGCTTAAAAACAACAACAGATTGTGTGGTAATGAATTCCATTCTGTCGGCTGAAGAGGGTGAATGAAAACAGAGTAAAGCTCTAATCCTTCCCAGGGAGTAAGTGCCATTGCACACAACAAAGCTTACTTCAGAGTAAATATTCCAGGACTGCACTGCATGATTCATTTGAAAACACCGCCAGAAATAAGGATTAAAAACTACATGGTGATTTTTTTTTTGGCTTAGACCTCTTGCCAGGGGGCCCAACAAGTGGTGGCGGCTACAAGCATGGACGGCTTCAGGAGGGAATTAGATAAGCATATGGAGCAGAGGTCCATCAGTGGCTATTAGCCACAAGGTATAGATAGGGGCTCTGGGGCAAGGGATGCTCTGTCATCTAGGTGCTTGGGGGGGTCAACAGTGGGAGGGCTTCTAATGTCCTGGCCCCACTGGTGGACCTCCTGATGGCACCTGGTATTTCTGGCCACTGTGTGACACAGAGTGTTGGACTGGATGGGCCTTTGGCCTGATCCAACATTGGCTTCTCTTATGTTCTTAAGGTATAGATAGGAACTCTCGGTCTGGGGCAAGTGATGCTCTGTCTTCTTGGTGCTTGGGGGGAGCAAGAGTGGGAGGGCTTCTAGTGTCCTGGCCCCACTGGTGGACCTCCTGATGGCACTGGTATTTCTGGCCACTGTGTGACAGAGTGTTGGACTGGATGGGCCTTTGGCCTGATCCAACATTGCCATCTCTTATGTTCTTAAGGTATAGATAGGAACTCTCGGTCTGGGACAAGTGATGCTCTGTCTTCTTGGTGCTTGGGGGGGGTCAACGGTGGGAGGGCTTCTACTGTCCTGGCCCCACTGGTGGACCTCCTGATGGCACCTGGTATTTCTGGCCACTGTGTGACAGAGTGTTGGACTGGATGGGCCTTTGGCCTGATCCAACATTGGCGTCTCTTATGTTCTTATGACTCTTCCCTATGGCAGTGTCCTTTGATGTCCATAACAGTGCCACCTTGAACGCGGCCACACCCTCCAGAGCCCACGGAAGCCGAGGGGCTGAGGAGGCTGTGGCTCTGCTCAGGGCGACAGAGTGAGGAGCAGACCCAACTTCCTTTTCTGTAAGGAGATCACATCCCGCTCCTTGGACTTCAGGATCCATGACTGATAAGCGTCGACTTTGTCTACCGTTCAGGGGAGAAGTGAGATAAGCATAAATACAAAGCAACAACGGTCACATCTGCAGTCTACTCCACTGTAAGCTTCTCCTGTGTGTGACCCTGAGAGATGGTGGGAAAGCATGGTATTACCCTAGCAGAGCCCCCATTCATAGAATCATAGAGTTGGAAGGGACCTCCAGGATCATCTAGTCCAACCCCCTGCACAAGGCAGGAAATTCACAAATGCCTCCCCCTCCACACCCTCAGTGACCGCTGTTCTACGCCCAGAAGATGACAAAAAACCCCAGGATCCCTGGCCAAACTGGCCTGGAGAAAAATTGCTTCCCAGCCCCAAAGTGGCAATCGGCATTTCCCTGGACGTGTAAGAAAGGGCCACAAGAACTAAGCACTGAGACAACCCTTCCTGCCCTCTCGCTCACGATCGACCTAAGTCATTCATTTCCTTACATAGGAGGACGTCCTGGCAGATTATATTCCTTAATTTTAATTTCTCATCCCTCTCGGTCCCATAATCAAATGAAGAATTTACTGAGGGGGGGGGGAATAACTCACAACGGTTGAAAATGGTAAAGTACTATTATTTTCAGCAAAAATCACTATGAAATGAGAACTCCCAGAAAGGAGACACTGCCGATACTAATCGCAAACGCGACTTTTCAATGAAAAAGCGGCTTCATTCATCCTCATTCACTTTCCACTTGTGTCGTGCAAAACATACATTTTTGTGTGTGTGTGCTTGCAGATGAATTAGGAACTCCAGCCCAAAGCAACCAGGATTGTTTTGAGGCTTTGAGACCCAACACACACAGATAATGAAACTGAAGCTCCAATACTTTGGCCACCCAATGAGAAGGGAGCACTCACTGGAGAAGAAGACCCTGATGCTGGGAAAGATTGAAGGTCAAAGAAGACGGGGACGGCAAAGGATGAGATGCTTAGACAGTGTCATAGATGCAACGAACATGAAATTGAGCCAATTTCAGAGGACGGCGGAAGACAGGAGGGCCTGGCGGGAGCTGGTCCATGGGGTCGCGAAGCGTCGGACTCGACTGTGTGACTGAACAACAAAAACACACAGAGACTTCCCCATTTAGTTCAACAGAGGGGGCCGCCATCTCAGGCCCAACAGGGATTACCTGCTGTCACCATAGAAGTGAATGGGGGAGATGTTGTGGGTGCAGGGAATCTGTGCGCAAAGCTTTGTGAGGGAGGGGGGCTAACAGGAGTTGACGTCCTCAGTAGTTGAGCACAGCTGTGTACAAATACGCAGGCCAAGGTAAAGGCGGAGGGAATGAAAATACTCTGCCCAGGACTGGGAGGAGAGTATGAGCCCACAGGCCTCTCTGCTCTGTTACAGTCCCACCTGGATACTGGCAAAGGAAGTGGCACTTAAAGAGTGGTACCTCTGCTCCTAGCTCATGTCACCACTAGGGCAGAGGAGGAGGAGGAGATTGGGTTTATACCCCGACCTTCACTACCCGAAGGAGTCTCAGAGCGGCTTACAAACTCCTTTCCCTTCCCCTCCCCACAACAGACACCCTGTGAGGTAGGCGGGGCTGAGAGAGCTCTGACAGAAACTGCTCTTTTTCAAGAACAGCTCTTGTCAGAACTGTAGCTTGCCCAAGGTCATCCAGCAGGCACAAGTGGAGGAGTGGGGAATCAAACCCGGGTCTCCCGGATTAGAGTCCAGACACTTAACCACTACACCAAACTGGTTATTCCAAGAGGCATAAAATATCTCCATGTTTTGAACACAGGCCTGCATGATAGGCCCAAGACTAAATTGCGATGGCATTATTTATTTATTCTTTTAAAAATGAACGAGAAGCAGAAAGCATAGGGAAACATCTAGGGATGCCAGCCTCCAGGTGGGACCTGGGGATCCCCCAGAATTCCAGCTTATCTCCAGATGACAGGGCTCAGTTCCCCTGGAGAAAAGGGGCGCTTTGGAGGGTGGGCTCTATGGCATTGTACCCCACTGGGGTCCCTGTCTTCCCTACGCTCTGTCCCTAAATCTCCAATGGATTCCCACCCTGGATCTGGGAACCCTACCCCTCCCAGTGGCCAGGAGGACCTGGCAACCATAGAAACAACTGTTCTAGAAACTGTTTGGTGTCGTGGTTAAGTGTGTGGCCTCTAATCTGGGAGAACCGGGTTTGATTCCCCACTCCTCCACATGCACCTGGCTGGATGGCCTTGGGCAAGCCGTAGTTCTGATAAGAGCTGTTCTTGAAAAAGAGCAGTTTCTGTCAGAGCTCTCTCAGCCCCACCTACCTCACAGGGTGTCTGTTGTGGGGAGGGGGAGGGAAAGGAGCTTGGAAGCCGCTCTGAGACACCTTTGGGTAGTGAAGGGCAGGGTATAAATCCAATCTCTTCTTCTTCTTTGTCAAAGCAAGAAAGGGCTGTGAAGCTGAATCCAGGAGAGCCCTGCACAACCCTCTTAGGAGACCCTGAGCAAGTGCTGCCTCGTGCCGCTTATAAAAAGGGGCAAAAGTGCAACCAGTGTGTGCCGTAAGCAGTGCTCCCTCTAAGCGGTGGCATCTTTGGAGCAAAAATCCTACTTTGTGAGCGGCTGGCATTAAAGTTGTGAGCCGGCGATTTGGCTACTGCATCAGTTAGTTTGCTCTGGAGCCCTCCTTCCTGAGCTAAGACAGAAATGTGTTGAGCCAGAGGCTAAAAAACTGTGAGCTAGCTGACACCGACTCAGCTTAGAGGGAACACTGGCCGTAAGAGGTGTGCCTACTCTAGGCTCTGTGTGTGTTAATATGTTAGTGTATCTGACAATAGATGGATTTAGACCAGCCTGGAAGTTGGCATGGATGATGCAAAGGGCCCAATCCACCAAGAATGTCCCCTGCACAACGCCCATTGGTTTGTGCTCTGGTCTGCCTCCTGTTAACTTAAGTGGCAGTGCTTGTACTGGAGAAGGTCCTGGCAGGGGATGCCCAGAAGTACTGAAATTCCTCAAACGTTAGGCTTTGATTCAGGAAAGCATGTTGACCGATGGCTCATTCAGAGCGATGTTTTTACAGTACTACAGCATACTTCCAAAGACAAGAATCAGCTTACGCGCGCTGCTCGAAAAAGGACTAGTTGCCCTGATACAAAACTTACATTCTCAATGAAAAATAAATAAAAATAAATATATAGATAATTTTTGAGGTCACGGCACACTTCCCTTACAATCAGAGAAACATCGATGTCCACAATAAACCATAAAAGTTACAAAGATGTGCTCAGTTTGACCTGATACATTACACACAACTGTCACACCTCGTCGTTCTTTTCCTAACACAGATAGGAAAGCCGTCGTTTTTAATGTTTATAAATATGAGCAGTTATCTTTTAAATGAATGGCCGCACTTACTAACTCATCGACAGCTGCAGCACATTTCCCCCCCCTTTTCAAACGGCAGCCAGGTACCGTGGGGTGGGGTATGGCTCCACATACTACAAGGTACATAAGGTACAAATCCGAATATAAATCTATGACTCTCAATTTTTACAAAATAAGGACAGAAACGTGTCCAGCAATCAACATGTGCAATTTCCTTTAGTGAAGAGAGTTTGATGCGGGCTGTCCGGTTCAAAGGACCCACAAAAATGGCATCGCCCAACTGGATCAACAAAACATGCCATCTTGCCAGCGCTGTTTTCTTCTCTTTAAAAGAGGACAGACCTCATTTCGCCCCGTGAACAGGCAGACCATGAATTACTTAAACGAAACGATTTGTGCTTCACGCTTGGGAAATGTCACTTTCTACGCAGGGGAATCTTGTAATGCAAAAAGGACACACTGCAGTTGATTTCTGAGACCGGGGTGGACAAAGTTGGAGCACAGTGGCACCTTTAAGACAAATGAAGTTCCATTCTGGGTATCAGCTTTTGGCAAAGGATGAGATGGTTAGACAGTGTCACAGATGCAACGGACATGAAATTGAGCCAACTTCAGAGGACGGCGGAAGACCGGACGGCCTGTCGTGATCTGGTCCATGGGGTCGCAAAGAGTCGGACTCGACTGTGCAACTGAACAACAACAACAATCAGCTTCCATGTGCATGCGCACGCCTTCAGAAGCTTATACCCAGAAGCATGTATGCACAAGGAAGGCTTATACCCTGAATGAAACTTTGTTGGTCTTAAAAGGCACCACGGGACTCAAACTTTACTCTGCTTCAGACCAACATAGCGTCGGCGACCCCCACCTGAATCTAACTTTGTGGACAAACACTCTGTTTAGCACCATGGCAGAAACCAGTGCATGCCATGCATACCGCACCTTTTCCGTAAACCCAAAAGCTACGCTCCCATGTGCCAAAGACAGCACGTTCGTAAACATGCAGGAAGACTGAAATCAAACAGATTGTCCAAAGCTTCTGCTCCGAGATCGACACACCAAGGAAAGGTCCAGGCTGACGTCTCAGGGACTGGGCCCAGCGTAGCAGGAGTCCAGTGAGTTCCCCCCTTGCCAATGAAAAACGAAGACACAAAAACTCACAGGCTATTCGACGTATGAAACAGAAGACGCTCCTGAGAAGCCTTTGTGAATCAGACAGCCTAAGAGCAAAGAACGAGAGCAACGATACGTCGGCTTCTATACCACCGGCCTGCTCGGCCACACTGGAAGCCTTCGTTCTTGCCCGAGGGGTCTTCCTCTGATGGAGGAGGAGTGGGAGCAAACAAGCCATTCCCCTCCGTATCCCCACGAGTCAGCTCCAGGTTGGGAAATACCGGGAGATCTTGGGGAAGAGCCTGAAGAGCATGGATGGCAGGGGCTTCAATGGGATATCATGCCATAGCATTCAGCTTCCAAAACGGCCATTTTCTCCGGGGGAACTGATCCCTGTCGCCTGGACATCAGTTGTAAGTCCTGAAGATCTCCACTGACCACTTGGAGGTTGGCCACCCCAATTCCCACAACAACGGACAACAGGAACTCCAGTATGGATTCTGGAAAGGGGGCCATAGAGGTTTTGAACAATTGCCAACCCCATCTTGTTAGTTTGCATCAGGGCTATTTTTGGGCAGGAACGCACAGGAACGGAGTTCCGGCTGGCTCCCGAGTTGGCCACGCCCAGCAGGAACTCATTAGCATAACAGGCCACACCCAACAGCAGAAACTCATTAGGACTGGCTACATTCGGGGCGTGTGGCCTAACATGCGAAGGAGTCCCTGCTACAAAAAAGGCCCTGGGTTTTGACAACAAACAAGGTAAACAGAATAAGAAGCAAAAGGTGAGTGTGTCTGTATGACCACACTTCTGCGAACATGGGGTGTGTGGCCTCATATGCTAATGAGCTGTGCTGTCAGGGGTGTGGCCTAATAAGCAAATGAATTTCTGCTGTTGGGTGTGGCCTATTATGCACACTTCTGCGAATATGGGGTGTGGCCTAATATGCTAATGAGCTGTGATGTCAGGGGTGTGTCCTAATAAGCAAATGAATTTCTGCTGTTGGGTGTGGCCTGTTATGCTAATGAGTCCCTGCTGGGCTTTTTCTACTAAAAAAGCCCTGGTTTGCATAATATGCCTTTGTTCAGATTTAATGGTGAATGAACGAGCACTTCCACGAATGCTTTCATGGCTACCCACAGCCTGTCTCAGCCTCTCCGTTTAGGCAAACAATAGCCTCCCTCGTGTCTCGCAAGCCGAGGTTCCAAACCGTGCATTGTTGGGAATCCCGGCTTGCTGGCCAAGAGTAAAGCGGGTTCACTGGCTGTCAGGGTGAGTCGTGGGTCCATAAACGTAAAAGAGCGTGTCGGTGATGCTGAAGTGGAGTTGCCAACTCCCAGGTGGGGCTTGAATGTATCCCACTATTATAACTGATCTCCAGACAAGAGTGATCAGGCACGTCGCCACGGCGGGGCATTCTGGGGCCAGGCCCCACTGCACATTCGCCCACCGACAGCCACTCCGGAGCCTCGCAGGCCCTGCCACCGCCTCGCCCATCCGACAGTCGGAGAGGTGGGGGAGAGGCCTTCTTCCTGCTTCTCCAGCCGACTGCAGAAGCGGGAAGAAAACCCCAGTGAGCCCAGGGCTCTGCGACAGTCAGAGAGGCACGGTGTGTGTGTGGGGGGGAGGATTTCACTCCCCCACCGCCCTCTCTCTCTCGCTCCCCCACCCACCCGGATTTCTCAAAGCCCGACCACCCAAAGGTTTCTGGCTACGCCCCTGAAAGTGATCAGTTTCCCTGGGGTAGTGGTGGAAATCAGTGCTTCGGAGAGTGGATTCTATGGCATTATACCCCCCGCCCTCCCCAGGCTCCACCCCAAATTGCGACCCTAATTTGAAGCCCTTTGGAGTCTCATTAACATGGTGCCAAACCCTATTTGGGCTCTTATGCCTGAAATAAAACTTTGCATCTCTTCTAGAATTTTGCAGAGTGTGTTTCAGAGTGACCCGGACTGAGTCTTCTCTGGAGTTCGTGGCTAAAACAGCACTGAGCTTAAAAGAATACAGCACGCATTGCGTTGTGTGCAGAGGAAAATGGAAACTTCCTGGAAATCTCCCGGAGTTATATCAGACCTCCAGATTACAGAGATCAATTCTCCCGGAGAAAATGGCTGCTTTGGGTGTGTGTGTGTGGACTCTATAGCATTATACCCCACTGACCTCCTTCCCCGCTTTAAAACCTGCCTTTCCCAGGGTCCACACCCCCCCCCCCAAATTCCCAGTAATTTTCCAACCCAGAGTTGGAAACCATATTAATAAGGGTCTGGGGAGGGGGGGCTCTGTTTTGGATGGCAATTTAAGAAGTTCAGGCTATGACCCTATTTATTGCTCAAGAGAAAGCTCCAGTTTACTGGATGGGGCGTACTACTGAATAGATCGGCCTCTTTTTGTAGCAGGAATTCCTTTGCATATTAGGCCACAACCCCTTAATGTAGCCAATCCTCCAAGAGCTTACAGAGCTTTTCTTACGGGGCTACGGTAAACTATTGGAGGATTGGCTACATTAGGGGTGTGTCGCCTAATGTGCAAAGGATCATACATACAAGTGGGCTTCACAGTCTTTCAAAGAGTCCTGCCAATATTCCCTGTCCCTTGTCAGGATTTTGAGGCGGGGGGGGGGGGCTCTTTTGTGGCATGAAGGACACAGCAGGGATGGGCAACTCCAGGCAAGTGCATCAGATTATCTGTCCGGCCAGGTCAAGGCCTTGCACTTGATTGTGAGCCCACGTGGAGAAGAGGAGATTGGATTTATACCCCACCCTTCACTCGGAGTCTCAGAGCGGCTTACAATCTCCTTTCCCTTCCCTTCCCCACAACAGCCCCCCCCCTGTGAGGGAGGTGGGGCTGAGAGAGCTCTCCTGAGAACTGCCCTTGAGAGAACAGCTCTGAGGGAACTGTGGCTTGCCCAAGGTCACCCAGCAGCTGCTCATGGAGAAGTGGGGAATCAAACCCAGTTCTCCCAGATCAGAGTGCCCGCTCCTAGCCACTACACCAACCTGGCTCTCACTGGAGTCCAGGTGAACTTCGTACAGGTCTAGAAACCACCCGGGAAAGGAATCCATTCAACTGTGGATGATTCCTGGATCTGATTGCGGTGTGTGTCATACCTGTGGGGGCTGTCACTGGCACAGAAGTTCCAGCCCACTTTTTTCCACTAGCGGGTTTGGGGAAGCTCACAGCATCACAACTTGGTACAGCACCCAAATTGCTACTCACTAGCTTGTGTAGCAGCTCACACAATCAGGGCTCCAGATCATCTTTTAAAAACCCATTCATCTTGCTTAGGCTTTTGCATACTCCAGATTGGCACACGTTTTACCCGTCCAATAAGAAATGCAAAGCACAGAAGTTCAACTCAGCATTTCAGGTAGTCTGGGCTACACACGCATCAGGAACTTAAAAAAACAACAACACACCCGTACAAATGCTAGGACAGTGGTGGCGAACCTATGGCACGGGTGCCAGAGGTGGCACTCAGCGCCCTCTCTGTGGGCACGCGTGCCATCGCCCCAGCCAGGCCCAGACCGTCATTAAAGTGTGGAATACTCTACCAAATAATTTTAAGTCAATGAAAGCATTTGGGATTGCGTTCCTTACTTTGTTTGGATCATCTTCAGTTAATGTGTGAGTTGTTTTTTCTAAAATGAAACCTCAGTATTCAGGTTAAATTGCCGTGTTGGCACTTTGCGATCAATACGTGGGTTTTGGGTCGCAGTTTGGGCACTCGGTCTCTAAAAGGTTTGCCATCACTGCGCTAGGACATCTTATTTCAGCGATCCCATGCTTATCTTGCTTACACACATATTACTACTTTATTTTTAAAATGTACTGCTTGGCAACCCAGCTCTCCTGCCCCCCCCCCCCCCCCCCCCCACGCAAGCCCGGGATTGCCCTCCTGCCTGCCGCTCCTTTGGGCCAGGGAGCGCTTCTGCAGCCTGACACACACACACACACACACACACACGGTCGTGAGATCTCGAATGCACACTCAGGGCCAACAGAGCAGACGATGTTGCCCAGTCTACACACGATTCAGTTCCAAATTGGATTCTGTCAAGGAATTTGTTACAGGAGAGAATGGCTTCCCAACAGAGAATCTCTTGATGGCAAAGTTCTTTAGTTTCCGATAACTGTTTGAAATAAGAGCCAAGTTAAAAAAAAAAAAAACCTGCAAAAATATTTGTGTGTGTCTGTGTGCGTGCAAGCACACAGGGGTTATTTTTACACATCTGCTTCTGCGTTCAATTATTTCACAGCTAGAACTGTTCACAAGGCCATTTAATGGCAGAAAGAAACTCTTAAGAACACATTTTTGGTACAAATACGGTGGACAACCTGTTGGGAAAAACCGTTCTTTGAATTTCAGTTTGGAAACAAAGGAGATGTGCCCATGGAAACAACCGCAGTCCAGATTCTACCCAAGATATTATGGTGACCTTGAGTGAAAAACAAGTGAACAGGTCAAGGAGCTGTTGAAGCAAACAACTAATCAGAAGTATTTCCCCTTAAGAAAGCTGGATGGGTTGCTTCAGCTGCGTAAATCCCATTAATTTCAGTCAGGTTTACACACAGCAATAGTCCGAGCATTCCACCCCAAACAGTGGATGAATACAAACCATTCTGGTAGGTTTTTAGAGTGTCCATGCAAACTCCTAGAAACCGATCATCTGTTTGTTTCTTCCAAGGAGTGAGAATTTTAATGCCATTTAGCTCCTGACCTGCAGAAGCATGGGGACTGATAAAATTCTTCTTACCTGTTGAAAATACAAGACCAGCTTTACCAACTAGTCACGTGCATGCCAAGCAGAGATGTCAGGTGGCCGGGGGGGGGGGGGGGGGGGGCGGGGGGGGGGGGGGAGTTGGTCTAGGCCAGTGGTGGCGAACCTATGGCACGGGTGCCAGAGGTGGCACTCAGAGCCCTCTCTGTGGGCAGGCGTGCCATTGCCCCAGCCAGGCCCAGACCATCATTCATTAAAGTGTCGAATTTTCTGCCAAATAATTTTAAGTCAATGAAAGCATTTGGGATTGCTTTCCTTACTTTGTTTGGATCATCTTAAGTTAATGTAGGAGTTGTTTTTTCCTAAAGTAAAACCTCAGTATTCAGGTTAAATGGCCGTGTTGGCACTTTGCGATAAATAAGTGGGTTTTGGGTCGCAGTTTGGGCACTCGGTCTCTAGAAGGTTTGCCATCACTGGTCTAGGCAAACAAAATGCCAGGGGTCCTCTTTACCCTGGGAGTCACCAGAGATGGGGAAGTCTTGTTATTTGTTTTCCTGGAGTGTTTTGGTTGGGTCTGGATAGCATGCAGGTGTCCCCCAGAGGGGAAACTTTGTGGTTGGCTCCCAGCAGCCCATGATGACTTACCACCCAGGAAGTGGTCACCTGTATTTACCCAGAGTCTGGAAATTTTGTTAAGGCGTGGGTAGGGATGCAAGTCTTTCCCACAGCCTGACCATACTGACAGAAAGGATCAATTCATACAACCAAACTGGAAATCTGTAGAGAACGTGGACTGGTTGGACCCTCACAGCAATGAACAGGTGTTGTACGAATGCACTGCCATTCACCCAGTTTGTGGCTCAAATTCATAATGATTCCAACATTATAAAGCAAAAAAAGGGGGATGCATGGTGAAACGAGTTCTCTCTCTTTCTCTCACTCACACAAACACACTCTATCATATGCTGAATCCTGCCTAGATCCACATTATCAAGGACTCCAGAGCTTGAACTAGGAACCTCACAGTCCGGCTCCGCAACAGACCTCAAAGTGACCTGGAATGGAGAATATACGGGACAGGCCTGAATTTGGGTATGGTTACCTATGGTCCCAGCCCAATCCTGATATATGCAATCTATATTCTCAGAGTTTGAATCGTGGGCTCACTTTCATGACCAGCTTCGACACCCACCACACACCTATAGTTCTAGCAATATACATTCAGTGCTCAAGTACAATATTCCTAAAATATTTGATTCCCTCCAACATGAAAGATCCCTTTCAGCGCAGTTATTCCCGTGTTGCACCATCGGGTAGATATAAAGGCTATTTCGTAGAAATAGATCCGACTGGCTCCATTGGAGCTGCCCTACAAATACTTTTTTTGGGGGGGGGAATAGCAGTTCAGGTTCTGAGAAGGAACCTGTTTCCCGAAGACCATCTACTGTATAGCAAAGGAAACATTAAAACTGATAGGGTTAAAATGAATCCAATCATATTTCTAGGGGGGCAAAGTGTACAGAATAGCCACTATTGTTGATACCGAATGAAAACATCACTCAGGAGGTGTGACAGTGGTTTTCAAACTGCGTTCTGCGGAACCTTGAGATTCTACAGGGGCTTATCATGAATTACTAAACGAGGAGTTCAGGAATGGCAGACGGGCTTCCCTTTCCCGCCCATCTTCCCTGGCTACCCAGAGCGGCAGAAAAATGCTGGGGGGGGGGGAGTTCCTGAGAACCCTCTCAGATGAGGCCACAAAGAGCCGATCGGTTCCCACATGAATTCTTCAGCTCACAGGGGCTGCAGGGCAGACGAAGAAGAAAAAATTATTCATTTATTTATTTGTAGTATTTTTATCTCCCCCTCCCCACGAGTGGGCTCAGGGCGGCTTACAATGCTTGGCATTAAAGGGCATTAAAAGAAAAAGGAGGAGGAGGAGGAGGAGGAGGAGATTGGATTTATACCCCACCCTTCACTCGGAGTCTCAGAGCGGCTTACCATCTCCTTTCCTTTCCCCTCCCCACAACGGACACTCTGTGTGGTAGGTGGGGCTGAGAGAGCTCTTTTGAGAACGGCTCATGAGAGAACAGCCCTGAAACAACTTGTAATTGACCCAAGGTCACACCAGCAGCTGCATGTGGAGGAGTGGGGGAATCAAATCTGGTTCTCCCAGATTAGAGTCCACGCTCTTAACCGCTACACCAAACTGGCTCTTGAGGGTATATCGACCGATGTGGAAAAGGGTTCTCTCAAGGCAGAACATTTGAAAACCACTGGTCTAAAGCAATGGCATAGACACATTAGAATTATGTTCATATAAAACCTGTACAGGTGTATAGAGCTTGGGAAAAGTCTAAGAACGGCGTTTGAATGAATTATTGCAGTTACTTGACACAGAAATGGTAACATAAACACGTCAGAGAAATAAACCAACTTGTACTGAACTATGTCATACATGAATGTTTGAGTTCTACCAAAATGGCTACAGACCAGCCATGTGTGCATCTGAGAGACAAGGAAAGCTCTGGAAACTACCAAGTAATCAAGCTGCTGTGATAAAGGGAGGTGACAGTTTGGAATTTTTTTATTTCACACTATTTATCCAAATGAAATTAGTTTTAAAGTAATCAGACTTAAAAGGTGCAAACTGGTGGGTAGATAGATCTCCCCCTCAGAAATCTGCTTTTAACTCCAATTTTCCCCTCAGAAATCTGCTTTTAACCCCAATACTTCGGACTTGTAGGCTCTCTAAAGACCTTGGCTGGTAATCTAGATATGAAAAAAATAATAACTCAGATGTCGACTCGCTGGAAATTCATTGTTACACTTCCAAACAAAGCATACAGACAAGTAAAGCAGAAACGGCCAGTGCTTAAATGTGACGGAGACAGTCACATGATCAGTGTTCCCTCTAAGCTGAGTTAGTGTGAGCTAGCTCACAGTTTTTTAGCTTCCGGCTCACACATTTTTGTCTTAGCCCGGGAAGGATGGCTCCAGAGCAAACTAATTTATGCAGCAGCCAAATCACTTGCTCACAACTTTGATGCCGGTAGCTCACAGAGTAGAATTTTTGCTCACAAGATTCCACAGCTTAGAGGGAACATTGGTCATGATTTCATGATTAACTGTGAAAATGGGATACCAATTGGTGACTCTCCCAAAATTTCTCTCGTCTGCAGTACGAACAGGGCAAAACTATGACAAGATCCACGGGGGCACAGGGCACTGAAGAGCAAACCTTTCATCACCACCTTAGCTACTCGGTAGCCTGTCTTTGCAATGGCCCATGGCTCCCGGTTGCCCCAGCCTCCAGGAGAACGTGGGACAATTCTAAGCAATTTTGGAGCAGATAAACAACACAATCCACCAGGAAGATTTCCTAAAAAGAGGCTTGTGAAGACGACCTTCTTCATGGATTGTGCCCACTTGGCTGTACGGGGGGAGGGGGGGGATCCCTACCCAAATCCAGTGTATCCTTTGTGGAGTGGCAAATGATAACATCAGTAATAATATCTGTGCAAAATATGCCTTTCAGAAACCAGTGTCTACAACTAATGTTTTAAAAACAAAGTAACTTTACATACCCTTCCCCCCCTTCCCCCACCCCCCATTACACCAAGAGGCAGCGTCATCCGGTTGACGGAGCGTCTATGGTTCAAAGCCTCACTCGGTCATGGACATGCTTGTTCATTGGTCTCGGGCATACCATTTTCCCTCAGTCTCAGTTCCCCATCGGAAACATGGGAATATTAGTGACTTAACCTCGTCAGATTGTTGTCAGGGCAAAGAGGTAAGGGTTGTAAAGCTCTTTTCAAACTAAAAGTGCTACAGAAACTATTAATATTAAGAAACCCCAAGTGGTCAGTCCGGGCTTTGCATCCAATCTTGCATTTCAAACTACTGAAAATAAAAACAAAAACAGAGCTCCACCTCAGACTTCCAGGGCTGTTAAGATGAAAACTATTGCTCGGAAATACAACAAACCACTTGGCAATCAGGTTCTGATCTGAGGAATAAAACAGCAGCAGTGTTCACGTCTACAGACTGCCTTAGGGTCGCTCTTGAATCCCTCTAAGTGAGACGTTTCCCGTAAGGAAGCCATTTTGTACTCCTATCTGCCATGTTTTCTTTCAGTAAACACAAGATCCACTCCAATACCAGGTACCTGGAACTGAGCTCCCATACCACCATTTCTGTCCTTTGACTCGTCCAATGAAATGGAGCACTCGGAAGGATACGGGAGCTGCAAGAAAGTTGGTTGACCTCAGGGGCGGGGAGGGGGAGAGAAGGAAACAGACTCCTGTTTTCCTCAAAAAAAAAAAAAAAGCACCCAACAAAATGTACCCTCTTCTTTGTCACCTAGCAAAAGTCTCAGTTCATAAATTAGATAAGTCTTCCATCAAATAAGTTAAAAAAAACAGAAGAAGAAGAAGAAGAAACGGTAGCAATTCTGTTTCTCTGGCTCAGTGCCAGGCAGAGGCTAGTTCGCTTAGACTCCAAGTCACTGTTCACAATATCTGAGTTTGTAAATCTTCACATCAGTGCAGGAAGTTTCCAGATAATTCTTGTGTCTGTGTGAAGGGGCTGGTTTAGAGAGAGGCTCAACCCAGGCAGGAAGAGGGCTCGATGAACAGCAAGGGGGGGTGTCCTTCCCGGCCTTCCCGGGGCACACCGCTCGGAGATGTCCAACACCGTCCGTATTGCACAAGTAACGAAGGAAGATGGCCTCTCAGCAGTCTCGTCCACACAATCAGTGATCTCTGCACATGGGCAAGTTCACAAAAGTGAAGACGTTAAACTCTGTCAAGATGGAGAAACACAAAAAGATGCCATAGAGGAAAAGGCACACGGTCCCCAGCTTCTTATCCAGCTTCCACTTGTTCAAGTGAACACCAAACACCTACAAAACACACAAGAAGAGCTTGTTTTTATACCCCATTTTTCTCTACCTTAAGGACCGATTTCCCACAAGCGCTGCTCCCTTTTGCCCCGATGGTACGTGTCAATTTCACACAAGCTGCTGTGTGGCCCGCATTTTGCCCCGGGCAGCTTTGCGTGATTTCCCCCGCGTCTACTCAATCCTGTTTTTTGAGGAGGCCTTCAACGGGAGAGCATCCAAGAATAATTCAACACATTTTCTGCAGAGGGGTGGCACTGAGGGGCAGGCCCAGCCTACCTGCTATCTTGGGGTCTCATTTAATCTTTTACTCGTGCTAGGTTAACAGAAAGCAATTGAAACATTTAGAAAATCGCGTTTCAGTTGACTTGTTAATTGCATTTCTATAGACTATAAAGTTAATTGGCTGTGTACATATTTCTAGCTCTGGCTTTGTGTTTATAGCAGACTGAACTAGTCTGGATTATGGAAGATTGACCGGGGGGAGGGGGGCTCACATGATTTTCTTTCTTCTTGAGTTAGGATTCCACCCCTGCCGCAAAAAGAATGTGATGTTCCATAGCAGCACCAACTTTTCCACAAATCCGATCAAAGGAAGACAACGTGCTCTTCCGCATTCTCATTTTCCTCACTTGTAAATTCCTGTTTCTTCAGGGTTTCCCCCCCCCTTTTCCACACTTGTTTTGCTCCCTCTAGTGGTTGATTCAATATTATACCCCTTTATGTCTGGCAGGTTTTTATGCCAGCCAAAAAGCGACGTAATACCAAATCGACCACTAGAGGGAGCAAAACACATGCAGAACACACACAACCCTCCAGAAGAAACAGGAAAATAAGAATGCAGTAAAGCCCGATATCTGATTTGTTGCAGAGAGGTAATTCTATTAGTCTGTTGAAGCAAAGTCAAACAAGCATCCAGGGGCACCTTAAAGACTCTCAAGATTTATTTCTTTTCTTTTTTTTAACGATTTATTTATGTATTTTCCGTTACAAAAAACAAATAAAATTCATTTTTATACATAACATTCTTTGGAGTGGATAGGTGGCACTGGACCCCAGATAAACTTTCCAAATGTTATAAGAATGTTACGGATGCTTGTTGGAGATGTAAAAATTTGACAAGACAAAAAGTTGCTGTACAAGTTCAGGTTCTTATGCATAACAATAATAATTTAATATATGTTCTTTTGTTTCAATAGCTGAACATCCAGAGACCGAAGTCCCAGCACGAGACGAACTTGCATAAGAACCTGAACTTGTACAGCAACTTTTTGTCTTGTCAAATTCTCTAGAGCTGCTGGGTCCTTGTTTGTTTCTTTGGAGATGTAAAAATAACATAGGAACTTTTTACCATACTTGGTGGAGATGTGAAAATATATGCGGTTTTTGGAAAATGGTTAAAAAAATTGATAAAAGAGATAACAGATATAGAATTGCAACTCCGTCCTGAAACTTTTCTTCTGAACATAGTACCAGATAGATTAAATAAGGACGATCACTGTGTTATCCTATATATTCTCACAGTAAGCAGAATCCTTGCAGCTAAAAAATGGAAAACGGATACAATACCTAGAAGAGATGAGATAATCGAAAAAACCCTTGAAATAGCGGAAATGGACAAATTAAACCAAATACTAGCAGGAAGAGATGATAATGCATTTAAGAAAAGGTGGTAGATAAATGGCTGGGGGAAAAATGTATAATGTACACTCCAAAGATTTATTTCAATATGGGATTCTGCGAATCACAGCTCCTTCCCTCAGATATCTAACATTTGATTGGACCGCTCGTCCCGCTCATCAAAGCAACACACATAAGGACGATTTACTTACAGTGACAAAAACTGATGCCAGCAGCAGGCCCACAGAATAGATAAGTCCCCGACTGTTCAACTGAATCTGAAAAGTTCATGTAAACAGTTTCCGAGTTATGCACTTGTTTCTAATTGAGAGCACTTATAATCAATAGAAATCTGTATTCGGAAAGTTTAAAATGTGAGAAATGACACGTCATAGCCTTTTCAATCAAAGAGGACATTAGGTCCTGGAGCTCCCCCCCCCCCCCGGGTTCTGTCTGTAGTAACGTCCCGCATTTAACCTACACAAAAACAATGAGAAAAAGGAAATTCCATCTCTGTCTACAAGGATAGTTTATAGCAGGGGCGGCCGAAGTTGCTTAACGTAAGAGCCACATAGAATGAACGTCAGCTGGCTGAGAGCTGCAAGACAAATATTACACACACGTTAAATGAGACTGCCAAAAATAAAAACAAAAGGGGTAAAAACAGATATTGATAATAATATTTATTTGCCCAATGATATTTATTTGTCAAAGAGAGAGAGAAAGAGAGAGAGAGAGGTGGAAAGAATGAAAGAGGTGGAAAGAAAGAGAGAGAAACAAAGAAAGCAAATAGATGGGAAAGTGAGGGAGGGGGAAGGAAGGAAAAGAGAGAGAAAGGAAGGAAGGGAGAAAGGGAGAAAGAGAGAAAAAGAGAAAGAAAGGTGGAAAGAACACTGGCTGCGGAAGGGAAGCCCGATCGGGGACGCGTGCCTCCCCTTCACTTCCTCAGCTGCCCTGCCGGGAGCCGCACAATAAGTGTGAAAGAGCCGCGTGTGGTTCCCGAGCCGCGGTTTGGCCACCCCTGGTTTATAGGGAAGAAATATGTCAGCTTCTTGTCCAAGCAAGACAACAGGCTCCCTAACACCACGCTGCGCTGCTGGCACAAGTCAACAGCTTTAAACACTGCAGCATCAGAACGGCCTCGTCACATGAGATTATATGTCTGGGATCCTGATTGCGAAGGAGCCCATGGCAACATGTTAGGGATGCCAGCCTCCAGGTGGGGCCTGGGGATCCCTCAGAATTACAGCTCATCTCCAGACAGCAGAGATCAGTTCCCCTGAAGAAAGTGGATGCTTTGGAGGGTGGAGCCTAGAGCACTGTACCCCATCGGGGCCCCTGTCCTCCTTAGATTCCATTCCCAAATTTCCAAGAGTTTCCCTCGATCCCAACCTGGATCTGGCAAACTTACCCCCACATCCCGCTCACTGGTGGTTGGGGGGCAGGGGCGACAACCCTACAACTTTTTTGTACCAGCCAAGAGAAGAAGAAGAAGAGGAGGAGGAGGAGGAGATTGGATTTATACCCCGCCCTTCACTACCCAAAGGTGTCTCAGAGCGGCTTACAAACTCCTTTCCCTTCCCCTCCCCACAACAGGCACCCTGGGAGGTAGGCTCCTAGCTCATGTCACCACTAGGGCAGGGGTCCCCTACCTGGTTCCCGCTGGCCACGTGGTTTTTAGAAGAGGAGGAGGAGGAGGAGATTGGGTTTATACCCCGACCTTCACTACCCAAAGGAGTCTCAGAGCGGCTCACAAACTCCTTTCCCTTCCCCTCCCCACAACAGACACAAACTGCTCTTTTTCAAGAACAGCTCTGACAGAACTATGGCTTGCCCAAGGTCATCCAGCCAGGTGCAAATGGAGGAGTGGGGAATCAAACCCGGTTCTCCCAGATTAGAGTCTGCGCACTTAACCACTACACCAAACTGGCTCTCCAGAGAAAGGATGTCTGGGAACCATTAAGGGTCCAGCAGAGCAGGCCACATTAGATGCAACAGAACTGCAGATCTGTTGTGCTCACGGCAGCGCCGTCTCCTGGCGGAAGAAGCCATCCCTTGATGCAAGGGTGGTGCCGTCTGAGAGGAAGGCCCTTTCTGCACTCTCCTTTTCATCCATGTTCACCGTGGTGTCCTCCAAGCAATTCGGCACTGAAATCGAATCCAACCTTCTTTTTAATCCAGGTCCCCCCCCCCTTCTGCACTAAAATCGAGTTCAACCTGCTTTTTATTACGCCCCCCCCATTCTGCATTACATGACCCCCCCTTCAGTGGTCAGCCCAGTTCCAGCCTGCTGTTGCCCCGGGTTATTCGGATGCTGTTTTGCTGTGTACTTAAATGGCCTCGACTCGAATACGGAGAAAATCCACAGTGGCCGGCCACTGTGGAAAGGACCTGTTTCACAGCCGTCACCACGACAAATCCATGGGAACCAGACCTCGTGACTGAAAGAAAACAGCTATTTGGGGGGGCGGGGGGCAATGTTCCCTCTAAGCTGTGGAGTCTTGTGAGCAAAAAATTCTACTCTGTGAGCTACCGGCATTGAAGTTGTGAGCCAGCAATTTGGCTACTGCATAAATTAGTTTGCTCTGGAGCCATCCTTCCTGAGCTAAGGCACAAATGTGTGAGCCGGAGGCTAAAAAACTGTGAGCTAGCTCATGCTAACTCAGCTTAGAGGGAACACTGGCAGTGGGGGATTGTTGATTACGTTCCATGAGAGACAGAGGCAGCTGAAATGGAGGTTTAGGCTGGAGACAGAGAACAGCTGCCCCCCCCCCCCCCCAGGGAACACGGTATTTTGAAAGAAGAATTGCTCCTTTTGTTGGGTAAACCCATCCTACTGTTGTCTCTGGTAAATAAGCCCAACAGGGTTTCGTACCGTTTCAAAATCCTGCCAAACCCGACTAGAGATGATGGTGGAATTAATCTATTCACTCAATCCCTGCCAGAGTTCTCCGGTCAGCCAGTCGATATATATGAAACACAACCATTCTTCCGACACATTTTACAAGGGCATAATCTAAAGTTGGTTAGTTCGTGTGTGTGTGTCGGGTTTGTTTTCTTTAGAGTGCGGGAATATTTTTAATGGCGAGTTGCCATTTGTTCGGGAGGCGCAGAGGAGAACTTAGCAGAGCAGTGTTCTTCCAAAGGTGATGGGTCGGCTTCCAGGGCTTGGTTGCTCAGCTGGCCTGACAGATGTACGGGCAGAAGAGAGAAAAAGCATTCGTCCATCACCCCAAAATAACTGTGGGGATAAAAGTTCACGCGCCCCGTCCAACAACACAGCCCTTGTTTGTTCAACAGCTGGACTGTTTAACTGTTCCGTGAATTTGTCTTTTAACCTAATGAGTGATTCAAATCGGAATTTTCTGCATCGAAGCAGATTTACTGAGTTGCCAGCTCAGGAAATAATGCTCCCACAGTACATCGGCAGCAGTTTTACCCATTTCTCGGTTACGTTTGAAAAACGGCAAACTTTGAAGACAGCCACAAAGCAGAAAACAAAATACTTCTTTTTTTTCTTTTGCTTCACACACAAGAATTTAGACAGCAACCACATCTGTCCTCAACGGGTGGGTCACGACCCAGGGTAAGGCAAATTGCACTATCAGCCTCTATATTTTTGTTAGGGTTTTTTTTAAAAAAGGGGCAGAGACATACACAGAGAGGAGGAGGAGGAGGAAGACTCTCTTTCCTGGCTGGCTTAGGGCCAAACGAAATGTTACATCTGAAACAAATTGGGACATGGGTCCGTGTCTCACAGAAGAACAGGGTGTCTTACCCCAACAGTGCTCTGCTGTTCCGTTCAGCTCTGGAGCACAGGGAAGTGGGAAGAAGGCCTTCCAGGCTCCCACCTGAGAAGTTTTCACCAGATGAAATGGCTACAGGGTGCCCGGTTTGCCCTTTCCTGGCTCCAGGTGTCCTAGGAAAATCATGTGCGGCCAGAGAACAGGCCAAACAGGTCCCTCACAGCCAGAGGTCATTTCGGGGGGGATGGCGGGGGATCGCAGTTCCCCCGGGTGAGGTACGGGGGGCGGGGCACATGACGAAGCCCCGCCCCCTGCTTCCGGCCGCCCTGCTTCCGGCCCTCATTCAGCCAGGAGGAGGCAGGAGAAGAGGGAGGGTAAGTTGCTTCCTCCCTGCCTCTCCCCACCCCTGCCTGCCTGGGGCCAGGGAGGGCCTTCGCGGGGCTCCCTCGCACTTCCACCGGCCTTGCAGGTCCACCACCGGGCCCCTCATGGGGCTCGGCAGTGGAGCTGCAAGGCCGCCGCTGGCGGCCGGGACCGTTGGGGGCAGGGTGTGTGGCCTTATGACACACTTCCGGTGATGTCAGGGTGTGTGGCCTTATGACACACTTCCGGTGATGGCAGGGGGTGTGGCATATGCTAATGAGTTATGCTAATGAGTTCCCCTAGCTCTTTTTCTACGAAACGACCCCTGCTCACAGCCATGGCCACTGGCAAAAACTGCTCAGCTGGAGGCTAGAAATCCTTCCTCCCTTCCTCACAGCGTTTTAGAGCCAAAAGAAGCAATGGAACACTGTTCAGGTAAGATATCCTGTTTCTCTGTGTGACAGTGATTCAGGACAAGCACCTGCGTCTCAACATGTGTCAGACGTAACATCTGTTTTGGCTCTTAGACCTGGTTGTAAAGGAAAGCAAGTGAGGATATACAAGACAAAGAGAGAGAACAAAGAACAAACTTCTCCAGTTGCCTGCACACAAAAGCTTATACCCAGAATTAAACTTTGTTGGTCTTAAAGGTGCCACTGGACTCAAACTCTGTCCTGTTGCTTCACACCAACATGGCTACCCCACCTGAATCTAAGAAAAAGAGATGATTTTGTTGTTCTTTCATACCACAGCTAGATGTCAGTCATAAAAGCTGTAAACGAACTGCAGGACAGTTCAGTACTATGAAGTGATTTAGCTGACTTCCTTGAATCATTATAATTATAAAAGGTAAAGGTTCCCTTGCTCGAAAGCCAGTCGAGTCCGACTCTAGGGTTGCGGTGCTCATCTCCGTTTCCAAGCCGAAGAGCCAGCGCTGTCCTGAGACGTTTCCGTGGTCATGTGGCCGGCATGACTAAACACCAAGGCGCACGGAACGCTGTTTCTATTATATGTTTAAATTATAATTATAACTGACTATTTTTAACAGATAGGCTGTGTGCATGTTGAAATAGTTCGAATAAATGCGACGAGACCGAATAATAAACAAAAAGGGCCTCATTTCCCCGGGGAAAATCCTCTGGGGTGAAAATTTGCCGGGACAGTTGGCAACAACAGATCTGAACCTCTGGAATGCACTCTGTCAGGAAGCTGCAGGGCCTGCAATAGACATCGCAGCTGTATTTCCTGGAACAAAGGCCAGATTTCATTGGGCAAAAGTTTTTGTTGGCAAACACCACGCAGTTTTCATCCAGCTGACCAACAGAGAGACAATTCTCCTCAGTTCAGGTATCAGTCATGCCACGTTGCAGGCAGAGGCAGGAAAATGAAAGAGGACACCCCAAACTACAGCTGAAAAACTGAAGAGGAACCAGAGAAACAGACACAAAGGAAAAACTGACAGAATAAAGTAACACAGTGGTCGCTCCCCCTGCTGGCCACAACATACTTCACAGCCTTGATGAAGAAGAAGAAGAAGAAGAAGAGATTGGATGTATACCCCGACCTTCGCTCGGAGTCTCAGAGCAGCTTACAAACTCCTTTCCCTCCCCCTCCCCACAACAGGCACCCTGTGAGGTAGGTGGGGCTGAGAGAGCTCTGAGAGAAACTGCTCTTTTTCAAGAACAGCTCTTATCAGAACTATGGCTTGCCCAAGGTCATCCAACAGCTGCGAGTGGCGGAGTGGGGAATCAAACCTGGTTCTCCCAGATTAGAGTCCAAGCACTTAACCACTACACCAAACTGGCTCTCTGTCAGACAGTCTTGACAGAATAGGGGTTCACCGCCATTTGCTCTCCCATTTCTGTAAGCTTCCAACGGACATGGAATGAGGGGATCTCAACAACTGCGCGAAAGACCTTTCTCTGCCAGCTCCCCCAAATACGGCTTACACTAGGGTTGCCAACATCCAGGTAGTTGCTGGAGACCTCCCGGAATTACAACTGGCCCCCAGAGAATAGAGATCAGTTCCCCTGCAGAGAATGGCTCCTCTGGAATCATATAGAGGAATTTCAGACAGACGATATAATCCGGAAGAGGAATGGTTCCCAAACGGTTTCTGGTCTGTCATTTCAGACAGAACCGTTTTAGAACTGGTTCCCTACCGGAATATATTTGTAATTTCAGACACAAACGCTTCTGTCCCGTTTAGGAAACGGGGCTGAAGCGTTTTACCTGTCAACCACTTCCAAGTAGTCTCCAGTTTCCTCTCCTGGTTCTGATGCGCTTTTTCCCGCCGTTTTTCACCCGCGTGGGCGATCTCCGGGTTTTTTTTTAAAAAATGTTTGCTTTATAGTGTTATAGCGCTATAGCACTATAACGCTATAATGGAACAGCAGTATATCAACCCCATTGGAATGCCTGGAGTGTTTTGTTATATTGCTATAGCGCTATAAAGCGAACATTAAAAAAAAAAAAAGCCGGCGATCGCCCGCGCGGGCGAAAAATGGTGGGGGAAAAGTGATGCAGTCTGAAATGGCAAACCGCTTCAGATCCAGCTCTTTACCAGAAGGGGAAAGCCATGTGTGAAATAGCAGCCCTATACCGATATACTCCATGACGAATCAAAAACAGCTTAAAAAGGGTAATGTAAAATTCGACATAGAGTTGGAAGGGACCCTCAGGGTCATCTAGTCCAACCCACTGCACAGTGCAGGGATTCACAACTACCTCCCCTGCATGCACCCCCAGTGACCCCTGCTCCATGTCCAGAAGATGGCAAAAAAAAAACAACCCTCCAGGATCCCCAGGCAAACCAGCCTGGAGAAAAATTGCTTCTTGACCCCAAAGTGGCGATCAGCATTTCCCTGGGCGTGTAAGAAAGGGCCATGAGAACTAAGCACTGAGGCAACCCTTCCTGCCCTCCCTCTCTCTCGTGATCCGCCTAAGTTCACAGAATCCGCATTGCTGTCAGATGGTCACCTGGCCTCTGTCTGAAAACCTCCAAAGAAGGAGAGGTGGATTGTATGACATTATACACTGCTGAGCTCCCCCCCCCAAAACCCCGCCCTCCCCAGGATCCACTCCCCAAATCTCCAGGTATTCCCCAACCCAGAAGAGGCGACCCTAGCTTACACCAAGTCAAACCACTGGTCCATGTAATTCAGCATTATCTACTCAGACAGGTACCAGTCCTCCAAGACACCTGATTGAACAACCTTCACTTCTTCTTCTGTTTTGCTTCTTCTGGATATTGTGTCACGTTCAATGCATGCAACGAGTACGCAAATGGCACACACATTCACACTATTATCCAGCCCGCCCGCCCGCCCGCCCAGATGTTCTGGTGTCAACCCAACCTGGCCCGCGGCTTTGAGGCAAGAGCAGGGAAACGAAAGGGGTGAGGCAAGAAGAAAAAGATGGAGGAGGAGGAGGAAGAGAAGAAGAAAAGGAGGAGGAGGAGATTGGATTTATACCCCGCCCTTCACTTGGAGTCTCAGAGTAGTTTACAGCCTCCTTTCCCTTCCCCTCCCCACAACAGACACCCTGTGAGGTAGGTGGGGCTGAGAGAGCTCTTTCGAGAACTGCCCTTGAGAGAACAGCTCTGAAAGAACTAGTGACTGGCCCAAGGTCACTCCAGCAGCTGCATGTGGAAGAGTGAAGAATCAAACCCGGTTCTCCCAGATTAGAGTCCGTGCTCTTAACCGCTACCCCGAACCATCAGGCCTGGCTCCTGTGCAGGCAAAGGCAGGGGGAAGCAAGGAACAAAACAAGTTCAGTGCTGAAGGCTGATCTGTAACGTATTCAATGAGCTGCCTATTGAATGCATAGTGTTGTGAAACATCTAACTGAATTGCCATGTTGAGCTTCGTCCTGGGCTAGGATCCAAATACATCCAATCAGGTTACTAGCCCAGGAACTAACATCCAATCACTTCACAGCAAGCTCCCTGAGCGGGAACGCTTGTGATTGGTCTTTATTGGGACAACCTCATTGGTTGGTAATTGTACAGTGGGCGTGGCTATATTAGCCGGGAATGTTTAAAAGCAGGACAACTGCAATGGAAAAGCTGAACCGTTCTGTTCTGGCTATCTGATGTTGATCCGTGTTGGAGTTGTGTTCGAGTTGGAAGAATAAAGTTGTGTTCTTGCTGAATCACTCTCTGACCGCTTTGTTAAGCGAGCGACTTAACATGATCTATAGGTCAGCTGGTCTTCTGGCTGTTCAGATCAGTGAGCAAGAGTGATCTGGAAGCTTCAGTCGGGATCACGGGCATCCACTGATCCACTTGGGCCTACTGGTGCAAGGTTACTTTTTCAACAGGTGAGGGCTAATCTCCCTTGTGGCGCCCCCCAACGAAACTTCATTTGCTGCCTCTCATTAAAGACCCCTTGCAGACCTGAGTCCTGAGAATCAGAGGTACAGAAATACTAAAGGAGAAAGGAAGCCCAGACGAGAGTCTCACAGACTGAAGCCGCCGCCGCCGTGTTCCCCTGGACAAATGAGGCAAATAAAATGGGAGGGGAAATTCAAATTGGAGGCACATTCTGTTGGAAATATGTGTGTCGCAAGGTCTAAAGTCAGCCGTTATAGGTTTAATCTGCTTATCTTGCATGCTATTGTTTAGACTGACCTGTAAGGGAACCTGGCAGAAAGCCAATGGAAAGAAAGCCCTGGAAACTGAAGCCTATTTACTAACAATCATTGGTCAATGCAGTCAGGTGATTTCCTTCTAGGGGTCAAGAACAAAGGAAGAATCTCCATCACTATCTATGTGTCTGTTGTTACAAGCAGGGCTATTTTCGGGCAGGAACGCACAGGAACGGAGTTCCGGCTGGCTCCCAGGTTGGCCACACCCAGCATGAACTCATTAGCATAATAGGCCACACCCAACAGCAGGAACTCATTAGAATTGGCTACATCAGGGGTGTGTGGCCTAACATGCAAAGGAGTTCCTGCAACAAAAAAGTCCTGGGTTTTGACAACAAATAAGGTAAACAGAATAAGAAGCAAAAGGTGGGTGTGGCTGGATGACCACACTTCTGGTAACATGGGAATGTGGCCTAACAGGCTAATGAGCTGTGCTGTCAGGGGTGTGGCCTAATATGCTAATGAGTTTATGCTGCTGGGTGTGGCCTATTATGCTAATGAGTTGCTGCTGGACTTTTTCTACAAAAAAAGCCCTAGTTACAAGCATGTAGTCTTAATTGTGTTTGTTGTTTTGTAGACTTTCCTGTGTACCCTTCCCTTTAGAAATAAAGATTTTTACACAGAAAGAAAATGCCTCCTCCCCAGTGAACAAAGATCCATCGCAACCTCTGAATATCGAACCATTTTTACCAGCTTTCCAACACATTCCACTTTTCGCAGCCGAGGAAGCTCCCATGCTTGGAGTCCCTGTGTGAATCACAGTTCTGAAAGGGGGGGGGGGGAAGCCAGAGCTTTGAGTCATACAAAAACTCCGCAGGCAGCTTCCTCAAAGGGTGGGTGATTCCGCTGTGCCCATCCATCAGGAGCCCTTGAATGATTCAGCCATGCCCAGTGCAGAAATATATAGGGTTGCCAAGTCCATCTTCCACCCCCAGCGGGGGACTTTGGGGGCGTTCCTGGAGGGGGCGGGGCATCCCCGACGTAATGACGTCACGTTGGGGACGTCCGCCGCCCCCACCACCACCTCCCCACGTGCCGGATCTCCCGAAACGGCAGTTCCCCTCAAGCGGAAATCGGGCTTGGGAGGAAGCACAGGCTTGGGAGGAAACACGGGTTCCACACACTTAAAGGGAGAGAGAGGGGTGGGTGTTGGGGGCGGGGCTTCCCCCGCCAGCCATCTGGCTGGGGGCGGGTAGAACCCCCCCCCAAAATGGGGGACCCCTGGCAAACCGGTGGGTTTGGCAACCCTAGAAATATATCAGAATACATCTTTTGTAAGTGGAGCGGAACAGGGGCTATTATCAGCAAGGGCCTATTAGAGAATATGGAGGTGGGTAGAGGAAAGAGGGACCCCCTGTAAGGGTCAGAAGGTGAGAGAAGCCGAAGAGAAAGGAGCCCCAGAGTTAGAGGGGAAAAGAGTGGCGAGGAAGAGGAGGAGGGTTACCAAGCTCCTGCTGAGACCTCAGGCAACAAGCTACAAAGGCCCTGTGGTGGGGCGGGGGTACAAGTGAAATGTCGCACCCCCAGTAGGTGCATGGTGCATTATTGCTAACAGCTCTTCCCTGTAATTTTTGCCTTATTGACCCCATATAGTCTCACATAATTACAAATGAGCACAACATGCTTTTAAGTACCAAACCTGAGCCTATGTTGTGCTTTTAATGATATTATGCATTTCTCAGCATTATGCATGCAGGGGCATCGTTATTAGCTGTACCCTCTCTGCAGGACGTGCTGGAAAGTTCAGCTATGTCCATGTGATTATTAACTCATTCCATTATACACAAAATAAATCAACACTCAGGCAGCTTCCAGTCCATGCAATGCATTCCACACCTAACTGGCTGCACGCTGGTGGCCTTGGTGGCTCAGAGTTTAAGACACTGAGCTGCAGACTGGAAGGTCTGTAGTTCGGCAGTTCGAGACCCGATTAACGCATGACGGAGTGAGCTCCCGTCTCTGGCCCCAGCCCCTGCCAACCTAGCAGTTCGAAAGCAAGAAATTGCAAGTAGATAAATAGGTACCACTTCGGTGGGAAGGTAACAGCGTTCCCTGCACCTCAGCGTCTAGTCATGCTGGCCACATGACCATGGAAACGTCTTTGGACAGTGCTGGCTCTTCGGCTTGGAAACGGAGATGAGCACCGCCCCCTAGAGTCGGATTCGACTGGCTTTCAAGCAAGGGAAAGCTTTACCTTTACTAATGTATATCCATTGGCTTTCTGGGCCATGTTATAAATATTTTAAATAAACTATACTTAGATCTTAGATCATTCAAGTTAGGCAGAAGAGGAAGAAGAAGAGAAGAGATTGGATATATACCCCGCCCTTCACTCGGAGTGTCAGACAAATTACTTTCCCTTCCCCCCCCCACCACAACAGACACCCTGAGAGGTAGGTGGAGCTGAGAGAACTCTGACAGAAACTGCTCTTTCAAGGACAGCTCTGACAGAACTATGGCTTGCCCAAGGTCATCCAGCAGCTGCAAGTGGAGGAGTGGGGAATCAAACCCAGATTACAGTCCGCACACTTAACACCAAACCACTATACCAAAAATGAAAAGGGTCTTAAAGGGCAACTGAGAAAGAAAAGTTCCGGTAAACATAGAACTTACAGAGGAGCCATAATTTACTGCTAGGGTCTGTAGGGACCATGGAAGGCCAAGGCCGATCAGAATGTCAAAAACGTTGCTTCCGATGGAGTTCGACACAGCCATGTCTCCCATGCCTGCAGAAACAAGAAATCAGGAAGAGTCAGAATCATTTCCAAAGGGAGTTTGCAATCCTAAACCCGATTGTTCTTCCCAGAGTTACCACTGACATATGCTTTGTAAATGTACGGGCTCCCTGTCTTACTCTAGCTGCCCTGCCTTCCTGCTTCAATGGCAGATGGTGACCACTTGTTTAGATTGATCACAGCATTCACATAATATTCCTGATGGCCACAGGCTGCTCCCTCGGTACACACAAATACCACGGACAAAACATTTCACACAGGGTTGCCAAGTCCATCTTCCACCCCCAGCAGGGGACTTTGGGGGCGCATCCCCGATGTGATGACATCACGTTGGGGATGTCTGCCGCCCCCCTCACCCGCCCGTGCGCTGGATCATCAGAAACAGCAGTTACCTGCACTTAAAGGAGCCAACGTTTCCCTTTTAAATGCAGGAGCCGGTGTTTCCCCTTTAAGAACAGCCGCATTTCCCTTTTAAGAGCACGAAGCTGCCATTTCCCTGCAAGCTTGCAACGATCGGGCTTGGGAGGAAACACGGGTTCCACACACTTAAAGGGAGAGAGAGGGGTGGCTGTGGGTGTTGGGGGTGGGGCTTCCCCCGCCGGCCATCTGGCCGGCAGCGGGTAGAAACCCCCCCAAAAAACAAGGGACCCCTGGCGAACTGGGGAGTTTGGCAACCCTAATTTCACACCTGTCCAATTTGCTTACAGACCTCAACGGTTTAGGTACCTACAATTTCATTTCAGTAAAAAATATACAGATCCCAAGGAATATTGCGTTACAGGTCTAGCTAGAAGGGACCGAAGCCAATGTAGGCCACAAAACTCAATAAAAAAGAAGAACAAAGAAAAGAAGAGTTGTTTAAGATGTCCCGAGGATGGAACAAATGACTGAACAAATCTTTTTTAAAAATTGCCCCATTTATCAAAGAAGTTAAACATGAACTGCAAGTCTCGTAATCTACGCTTGCTCCACAGTACACTATGTGGGCCCTTCACATACGTGGATAGCCCGAATGGGAGAATGAGCCTGAACTTCAGTCACAAGCTCCATAATATCCTAAAATCAACAGCCTGATTGGCTCCCATGGCGCAACGGGCCAATCAGGAAAGACTATGACTTTCGGTGGGGACAAACCGTATTGGTCCTAAGCGCTCACTCACGATTGGACCTTTCTGTTCTAGGGGTGTGGTTTAGCCAGTTCCAAACTGTATATAAATTGAGGTTGTTCTATGTGTTCTTGTTGTCGTGTTCTGTTCTAATAAACTGAAATCACTGGTTAAGAATGAGCTGTCTGATCTCAAGTTACAACACCTAACCTTCTGCCGATGGTCAAGAGGGCAGGCTGAGGGAGAGAAGAAAAAGCCCCAGACTGCACTCTCAGTCTCAAGCCAAACAGAATCTCAGGTCAAGTTAACATCCGAACAGGTCACACAGGGCTCTTTTTGTAGAAAAAGCCCAGCAGGAACTCATTAACATAATAGGCCACACCCAACAGCAGAAACTCATTAGCATATTAGGCCACATCCATGACAGCACTGCTCATTTGCATATTAGGCCACACCCCCATGTTACCAGAAGTGTGGTCATCCAGCCACACCCACCTTTCCCTTCTTATTCTGTTTAGCTTGTTTGTGGTCAAACCAGGGCTCTTTTTGTAGCAGGAACTCCTTTGCATGTTAGGCCACACACCCCTAATGTAGCCAATCCTAATGAGTTGTTGGGTGTGGCCTGTTATGCTAATGAGTTCCTGCTGGGCGTGGCCAACTCGGGAGCCAGCTGGAACTCCGTTCCTGTGCGTTCCTGCCCAAAAGTAGCCCTGTGTCACCAGATGGGAATGCGTGTCCTCAGGCGTGACCCAGCCTACCTTGTCTTGCTACAATAAGGCTCGCCATGCAGTCCGGTACGCTGGTTCCAGCTGCCAGAAAGGTGATTCCCATGATCACATCTGGAATACCCAACGTGTAGCCAATGATGGTGACCTAAGGAAATGAAATGCACCATCAGGACACTGTCGCTCATTAAGGATGTAGACAAAAGACTACACGAGCTAGTACCTGTTTTCCACTGGGAGGAGGGCAACTCTACTTACCTCAGGCTTGCCATCTCCAGCTTCCTGGAGATTTGGGGGCAGAGTTTGGGGAGGGGAAGAAACTCAGTAGAAACTACTAAAAATCTGGGGTAGGATTTTAATTTTTGTAGCACAGAGGATACGCAGCCCCACATAGCCAGTTCCAAGGCAACGTCGGGCTAACTCGGTCCTGAAGTTTCAGTTTCAAGGCTTGTCTGTGTAAGCCCAAATGCAGAGGCTCTAGAGCTCAAAAGAGGCAGCAGATTTGGGGAAGTGTTTCTATGCAGTCCTCATGATTAATTTATGGAATTTGGTGCCACTAAATAAAGTGATGGCTTAGACGGCCTCCGAAGGGGGAGTGAGACCAGTTCATGGAGGACAGACCAGTCAAGGACGATGAGCCACAATGCATCTAGAATAGTACAATTCTACTAAAGGCTGAGGTGAAAAACCATGGGCGAGGGTCCTATCCATGGGCTTCCGGAGGCCTATGTCTGGCCACTGTTGGGAACCAGATGCTGGATTAGATGGATTTTTATTATGATTTAGAACAGCTCATGGAAGAAAAGATAGATCCATGAAAAAATAGATCAATGAAAGATCCATGAAATTGCTGAGCGGTCGGGTTAGAACGGATAAAAGGAAGTACTTCTTCACCCAAAGAGTGATTAACACTTGGAATTCACTGCCACAGGAAGTGGTGGCGGCTACAAGCCTGGACGGCTTCAAAAGGGAATTAGATAGGCATATGGAGCAGAGGTCCATCAGTGGCTATTAGCCACAAGGTATAGATAGGAACTCTCAGTCTGGGGCAAGTGATGCTCTGTCATCTTGGTGCTTGGGGGAGTCAACAGTGGGAGGGCTTCTAATGTCCTGGCCCCACTGGTGGACCTCCTGATGGCACTGGTATTTCTGGCCACTGTGTGATACAGAGTGTTGGACTGGATGGGCCTTTGGCCTGATCCAACATTGGCATCTCTTATGTTCTTAGGTTCTTATCAAGGTGGGCAGTCGTGTTCGTCTGAAGCAACAGAACAAAGTTAGAGTCCAATGGCACCTATAAGACCAACAAAGGCCCTGGCCACACGTGCCGGAAAACGCGGGGGGGGGGGGCTTGGCTATTTGTGCCGCCGCATTCTGATCCGCCATTATGCGATCAGACACGACAGTGGCACACCGGGGTTTTGTCCTTCGGCACGCGCTGCAAAGAGGACAGCCAGAGGGAACACACCGACCGAGTCTGTCTGCAGCCCATGGCAAACCATTTGCTAGTAGATCTTTGCAGGTACTTTTTAACTGCACATCTTCAGAGGTACGCCATGGGTTGGCCATGGGTGCGCTACGCTTGCCAGATGTTGCGGTGTGATCATGCCCCAAAAATCCGCCCAGCATTCGCGCCTTTCGCGCGGCAAATTCTCCGTGTGACCGGGGCCCAAGTTGTATTCAAGACCTGAGCTTTCGTGTGCATGCACACTTAATCAACCATTGAAATGGAATTACAGATCATGGTTGTATATTACAGGTAGCTTGTCAGATCAGCATGCAAAATAGTGAAAATATTTTTAAACAGATCAAATGAATGTCAAGCTGCGTTTCTGGTTATCATCTGTTTCGCTTCAACTGGGGGGACGGGGACAACAAGGGTAATAGATATGTTAGGAGATTGATGTGTCCTAATAAGGATACTCATGAATAATGTTCCCGCTAAGCTGTGGAGTCTTGTGAGCAAAAATTCTATTTTGTGAGCTACGGGCATTAGAGTTGTGAGCAAGCGATTTGGCTACTGCATAAATCAGTTGGCTCTGGAGCCCTCCTTCCTGAGCTGAGACAAAAACGTATGAGCCGGAGGCTAAAAAACTGTGAGCTAGCTCACATTAACTCAGCTTAGAGGGAACACTGCTCATGAAGCTCAAACGCTCTCCAACATTCAGCAGGTCCAATACGTACCATCCATACCATCACATAGGAAAAGGCTGCGATCCAAAGGGTAGATGCAGTGAAGGTGATCAGGAACCATTTCTCCCAGCGGGGCTTATTACAGTTGGGTACCGTGAAGTACATAAGGAGACACAGGGGCCAGGAGAACAGCCACTTGGCAACTTCCATCTTTCCTGCTACAAAAACATAGGAAGAAGTTCCTTTAGTTCCGAGAGCAGAATTAAAGACACAGTGAGAACAACACATAAATGCTGCGCTGAGTAATTCCTGCCCTCCTGGGCCAGTGACTCTCAGCTCTAAACTGAATCATGAGACAGTAAAGAGGGTCTGAGGTCTCCACATCCAGTAGGAAACTTCACATATGGTAGAACAGATCTTTATTTATTTGGGGATGTATATGCCGCCTCTCCAGAAACCTGCTCAAGGTGGGTCACAAAGCAAAAAACAAAAACAGGCCCCGGTCACACGGGCCGGATATCGCGGGGGAGAGGTGTGGCTAATTGCCCCGGCACCATTTGATCCGCGATTATGCGATCAGACGCGCTGGCAGCACACCACGGGTCCTTCCCTTGGCACCAGTGGGTAAACCAGGGACCGGAGGGGAATGCTGCGAGTTGGCACAATCACACCACGGGAGTCTGGAGGCAGCCCGTGGCAAACGTTTACTAGTACCTTGGAGGTACTAGTTTTTAAACTCGCATTGTCGGCGGTAAGCCACGGGTGCGCTCCACTTCCCAGATGCTGGGGTGGGATCGTGCCCGGATAATCCGCCCACCATCCGTGCCTCTCCCGCGGCAACTTTGCCGTGTGACCGGGGCCACAATAAAGTTTAAAAAGCAAAAGAAACTAAAACAAGCGATAAAAACGAACCGGGGGCATAAAATCAGCGTCAAACGTTCCGTCACCTAAAACGATACTGACAGAACCGTCCCTCGAGCAAACTACAAAAACAGCTTTAAAAGATGGGAGTCACACGGTTTCGTCTCGGTTCTGACTCTTGTACCCTAGCTCAAATATTATTTATCTGGATTTTCGCTGAATGAAGTAAGCCTGTCTTATTTTGGTGTTTCTCATGCATTCTCTGATTTCATGTACCAGAGAAGAGCCAGAGTCCAGGAGCACCTTAAAGAGTAACAAAATTAGGGGCAGGGGATGAGTTTTCGTGTGCCACTGCTCACTTCTTCAGATAGCTCATCCCCTGCCACACGTTTTCTTAATCTTTACGGTGCTCCTGGACTCTGGCTCTTTTCTACTGCTACAGACAAACCTCTCCATCTAGTTCCAAATGTTATCTAAATCCAGGCAATGGCATTACATTCATTGGCCCCTGCCACACGAGGGGAAAAAACACCAAAATAGACACACCACGGCGGGATCCCATGGATCCCATGAGCCGTGGCGCCGTTGCTCCCCGGCACGATCAGATGCCGGGGAGGAAGCCACAGTCGGGAGACCGAGGCAGCCGGCTGCGCATGCATGCGCATGCGCAGTTTGACCAGGAGCCAGGGATGCGCCGGCAGAAGGACACACCGGCGATCCCATGGCCGTGCTTGCCGCGGCCGTTCAGGTAAGACCTCCTCAGGAGGTGGTTTAGTTTAGATGCGGGTTTTCGGCCGGAAGGGCCGGATCGGGGACGGGTGCACGTTTCCCAGATGTTGCGGTGGGATCGCGCCCGTTTGCTGTGCCCCCGATCCGTCTCTCTCTCGGCCCAAAACCTTTCGTGTGACCGGGGCCATTGTGAGGCAAACAGCTGAGGGAAAGCCAGGCCTGGACTCCTGAGGACCCTGAAGACCACCCTGGGAAGAGGCCAAGGCAGCCTCTGTCTGACGTTTCTCTCAGCTACTTAGCCAGGCCCCCGGTACCTCAGAAAAGTTAGCCACGAAAGGAGAAATCAGAAAACCATACAGCTAAAGAAGCAGGCCAGCCACTCTACAGTGGTCTCTGCTTGTCCCCGGAAGAACCTTGCAGGTGGCTCATTTTCACCTCACAGCTGTAGCTAGCAGCCTAGGAGCATAATTCTAGGCAGCCACCGGCTCCTTGTGGCAGCCAAGTGCCACCGTATCAGGGACCAAGGCTCCCTCTGAGCTGTGGAGTCCTGTGAGCAAAAACCCTACTTGGTGAGCTCCTGGCATTAAAGTGGTGAGCGGGCGATCTGGCTGCTGCATAAATCAGTCTGCTCTGGAGCCCCATCCTTCCTGAGCAAAGACAAAAATGTGTGAGCTGGAGGCTAAAAAACTGTGAGGTAGCTCACACTCACTCAGCTTAGAGGAGACACTGGCAGGGACCACGGTAGGGTTGCCAGGTCTGGGTTGGGAAATACCTGGAGACTTTGGGGGTGGAGCCGGGAAAGGGCGGGGTTTGGGGGCGGGAGGGGCCTCAGCGTGGGACCATGCCACAGAGTCCACCCCCCAAAGCAGCCATTTTCTCCAGGGGAGGTGATCTCTGTCAGCTGGAGATCAGTTGTCAAAGCGGGAGATCTCCAGGCCCCACCAGGAGGCTGGCAACCCTAGACCATGGTGTTGCTCACATGTTCCACAGCTCTGCCTTATACTGGGAAACCTTCACCCTGGTGCAACGATGGGATCGTGGGGATAGTAAAATAAAAGACAGGCAAACTACTCTCAGGGGATGACTAAAATCACGTCCCTCCATTGTTCTGTGCGGTGGCTCACCAAACCACATGTCACTGAACCCTCAAGTGCTGGCACTCCTTCCACCCACCCCCCCACGACACTCTAAGAATCATGATTTGAATCGTGAGGGCCAGTGTGCTGTAGAGGTTAGAGTGTCAGACTAGAACCCAGGTTCAAATCCCTGCTCGGCCATGGAAGCCTGCTGGGCGACCTTGGGCCAGTCACACCCTCCGAGCCTCGCCCACTCCACAGGGTTGTTGTGAGGATAAAACGGAGGACAGGAGAACAATGTAGGCCACTCTGGATCCACAGTGGGCAGAAGAGCAGGGTATCAATGAATAAATAAAATTTTGAAAAGGCCAATTTAAATATTCTTTCCCTTTATCATTCAGGTACCTTCCAAACAAAAAATGCAGACTAATTTGTTGCTCTGCAAATAAAACATAGAAGAAGAAGAAGAAGAAGAAGAAGAAGAAGAAGAAGAAGAAGAAGAAGAAGAAGAAGAAGAAGAAGAGGAGGAGGAGGAGGAGGAGGAGGAGGAGGAGGAAGAGGAAGAGGAAGAAGAGGAAGAAGAAGAGGAAGAAGAGGAAGAAGAGGAAGAAGAAGAGGAGGAGGAGGAGGAAGAGGAGGAAGAGGAGGAGGAGAGGAAGAAGAAGAGGAAGAAGAAGAAGGAAGAAGAAGGAAGAAGAAGGAAGAAGAGGAGGAGGAGATTGGATTTGTACCCCGCCCTTCACTCGAGGTCTCAAAGCGGCTTACAAACTCATTTCCCTTCCCTTCCCCACAACAGACACCCTGTGAGGTCGGCGGGGCTGAGAGAGCTCTTTCGAGAACTGCTCTTTCAGGAACAGCTCTGAGAGAACTTGTGACTGACCCAAGGTCATTCAACAGCTGCAAGTGGTGGAGTGGGGAATCAAACCCGGTTCTCCCAGATTAGAGTCCACGTACAACCACTGCACCAAACTGGCTCTCATAGAACTGAGAAGCGCACAGAGCCTTTCCACAACTTCAGAAGGTGACACTCTACATTTCTAAAACACTGAACGTGGGTATTTTAGAGCCGCAGCGTGCCATGACATCCGGACCCGCTGCCCGTGCTGAAGTCTGCCCTTCAATCACGGCTCGCAAACCTGGTTTGGAGGGGACGTTTCAAGAGCGTTTGAAAGAGCACGATTTAAACAATGCGCATCGTACATGGTGGGTCAAAGGGTGTGTAAGGGCCACTGTCTTCCTCCTCTTCCTCCTCCTCTTCGTCATTCTCGTTGTTTTCGTTGTCTTCGTTCTCGTTCTCGGTTTCATTCCCGGCTTCGGCGGCAGCCTCGTCTCTTCGGGTTCCGCTCACACCTCTGTCGGCGGAGTTGCTGGGCCCGGATCCGTTCTCCATGGTACGCTTGATGTTGATGGGGACCTTGATAGCCACCTCAGACTCCCCGTTGGTGTAGACTCTGCTGTTTATCAGTCTTTGCCTCTGGGGGGGGGGGGGGGGAGAGAAGGCAAAGCACAGGGTTACGGTTTTTAAAATAATAACCAAAAAAATCTGGACACACACGACCCAATCAGTTAAACAAGTATAAAGCCAACAGTCGTGATAGTCTGACCCACAATCAAACAGTCATAAGACTTGTAAAGAATGCTGTTTATGTAAGAACATAAGAGACGCCAATGTTGGATCAGGCCAAAGGCCCATCCAGTCCAACACTCTGTGTTTCACAGTGGCCAGAAATAACACCCAAAGCCCCCCCCCTTGTTGCCCCCCCCCCAAGCACCAAGAAGACAGAGCATCCCTTGCCCCAGAGCCCCTATCTATACCTTGTGGCTAATAGCCACCGATGGACCTCTGCTCCATATAAGAACATAAGAGACGCCAATGTTGGATCAGGCCAAAGGCCCATCCAGTCCAACACTCTGTATCACACAGTGGCCAGAAATACCAGGTGCCCTCAGGAGGTCCACCAGTGGGGCCAGGACATCAGAAGCCCTCCCACTGTTGCCCCCCCAAGCACCAAGAAGACAGAGCATCACTTGCCCCAGAGCCCCTATCTATACCTTGTGGCTAATAGCCACTGATGGATCTCTGCTCCATATGCTTATGTATTGCAATCTAAAGCACTATAACATGATACACAACTCAATAGAAAATCCTTGAACCAAGGTACATAATCAACGTCGTCTCCGGATTACAGAAAAATGGATCTTCTTCAGGAGATATGATAGTGGTGCCAAAGCTCTCGGTTTCATAAATGTTAGACAACAAGTCTTAAGAATATTAAATTCAGATAGGACGCTGATCTCAATTAACATTCAGGCTCAAAATATGCTGCTATGTTTCTACTGGATCCAGTATCATGTCGTAGTGCTTTAGATTGCAATACATAAACAGCATTCTTTATAAGTCTTATGTTTGATTGTGGGTCAGACTATCACGACTGTTGGCTTCATACTTGTTTAGCTTTAAAATAATAATCACAGGAACAAAAAAAAATCTGTAAAATCAAATGTCCTGATTAATTGCCACCCCACTTGAAATGGCCATAAAGGCTTCCTCGGGAGGTGGTGGGCTCTCCTCCTTTAGAAGTTTTAAAGTAGAGGCTAGATGGCCCTCTATGGGGCCGCGGTGGCTCAGAGGTTAAGACGCTGAGCTGCAGACCGGAAGGTCTGTAGTTCGGCAGTTCGAGACCCTGGTGCCGTGTGATGGAGCGAGCTCCCGTCTCTGGCCCCAGCTCCTGCCAACCTAGCAGTTCGAAAGCAAGACATTGCAAGTCGATAAATAGGTACCGTGTCGGTGGGAAGGTAACAGTGTGCCGTGCGCCTCGGCGTTTAGTCATTCCAGTCGCACGACCACGGAAATGTCTTCGGACAGCGCTGGCTTTTCGGCTTGGAAACGGAGATGAGCACCGCCCCCTAGAGTCGGATTCGACTACCTTTCAAGCAAGGGAAACTTTTACCTTTACCTAGATGGCCCTCTGAAGCAATGCTGAGTCTGTGGATTTAGGCAGGTCGTGAGGGGGAGGGCAGGAAGGGGTGAGCCAGTGCTCGGTCCTCGTGGCCCTTTCTTACACGCCCAGGGTAATGCTGATCGCCACTTTGGGATTAGGAAGGAATTTTCCCCCAGGTCTGACTGTCCCAGGGTTCCTGGAGGTTTTTTGCTGTCCTCTGGGCACAGAGCAGGGGTCGGTGGAGGAGTGAATTTTCTGCATTGTTCCTGCATGGTAGTTGTTAATTTCCTGCATTGCAGACTAAATGACCCCTGAGGTCCCTTCCAGCTCTATGTTTCTACACCAGTTTGGTGTAGTGGTTAAGTGTGCAGACTCTAATCTGGGAGAACCGGGTTTGATTCCCCACTCCTCCACTTGCACCTGGCTGGATGGCCTTGGGTCAGTCACAAGCTCTGGCACAGCTGTTCTTGAAAAAGAGCAGTTTCTGTCAAGAGCTCTCTCAGCCCCACCCATCTCACAGGGTGTCTGTTGTGGGGAGGGGAAGGGAAAGGAGCTTGTAAGCCGCTCTGAGACTCCAAGTGAAGGGCAGGGTATAAATCCAATCTCCTCCTCCTCCTCCTCCTCCTCCTTTTCTTCTTCTTCCCATATGGTGATAGCCATGTATTTTAATATTAATATTTTATATTTGTTTTATTACCTTATTGGTTTCGTCTTCTTCTATGTTTAGATGTTTCTAATGTGATGCATGTGCTTAGCGTACCAATCACTGTCCTCCGGACACTCCTAGTATACTCCCACGCCACTCTGCCATGATAAGGATTCTTTCCACCTTATATGACATGAAAGGAAGAAATAGGGTATGAGACACCGTCAGTGTCTGGGACGCAACAAACTCATCCCCAATGCTCCCTCTAAGCTGTGGAGTCGTGTGAGCAAAAAATTCTACTTTGTGAGTTACCGGCACTATAGTAGTGAGCGAGTGATCTGGCTGCTGCGTAACTCAGTTTGCTCTGGAGGAGCCCTCCTTCCTGAGCGGAGACAAAAACGTGTGAGCCAGAGGCTAAAAAACTGTGAGCTAGCTCACACCGACTCAGCTTAGAGGGAACACTGCTCATCACTCATACCCACAGCAGAGTGATTGCCCCTAACGCCTCTGTCCCCGAGCAGACCGAGAACGACTCCACACTGCTTCCAGCTGACACATCGTAAGTCCAAGAGAGGGAAGGGGCGGAGCACGTCACCTGAGATAAGAGCACGGAACACACCTCGTTGATCAGCATGCGGCTGGCCATGGAGAGCCGGGTCCTGGGAGGGAAGTGACTGGTTATCATAATCCGGAGCCCGGCTTCTGAAAAGGAAAGCTGGTGTGGATAGGCAGACAGCAATTCATCCACCATGATCACGGAAGCTTTACGATGGAAATTTCCTGTAAATAATCAACAGAGAAAGAGAAGAAGCATTTGTGCAGCATTGGATATGGCTTCGTATCTATCCTCTCTGCAGGTCCCTGAACAACATAGAGCGTTCACCCTGGCCAGATGTAATGCTATGCCGTCCGCCATTCTATTTGGCAGATTTAACAAGGTTTCTCATGTGGCCAGACACTGCCCTTGCAGATCGAAATGTGTGGAATCTATCACTCATGTTCTCCTGCACTGCACTTTGTATATGGACTTAAGCAGGGTTCTTTTTGTAGAAAAAGCGCAGCAGGAACTCATTAGCATAATAGGCCACACCCAACAGCAGGAACTCATTAGCATATTGGGCCACACCCCTGACAGCACAGCTCATTAGCGTATTAGGCCGCACCCACATGTTACCAGAAGTCAAAACCCAGGGCCTTTTTTTGTAGCAGGAACTCCTTTGCATGTTAGGCCACACACCCCTAATGTAGCCAATCCTAATGAGTTCCTGCTGTTGGGAGAGGCCTATTATGCTAATGAGTTCCTGCTGGGTGTGGCCAACTTGGGAGCCAGCCGGAACTCCATTCCTGTGCGTTCCTGCCCCAAAAATAGCCCTGGACTTAAGGATCACATACTTACACTCTCTTTTAACCCGCATGGGTGCTTGCTCTGATGCACTCAAGGTGAATAAACGTTTAAGAGATCTCAGTCCGGACATCACAGAGAAGGCGGCTGAGTTTCTCTGCTTGGCTTTAAAGCTGCACCAAAGGTCCTTCTAGAATTGTATATATGAGTTTTAACGGGTTTAAAAATGTATAAATGGTACTGATAATTTATGCCAATAAAGGCTGACTTGACTTGACTTTGAATATTTTTTCTTTTATTTGAAGGGTTCTAACTCACATGCTCCTTAAAAGTGGGGATGGAAAGCAGAGTGAAGTGAGCTAAGAAGCCGAGCCCTGGCCTCAGCCACAAACGCAAAAGGAGGCTTTTGTCTAGGCGCATCGTGAATGATGTCTCCTCTACGTTTATGTATTACATTTTCTGCCTTTCCTCGAAGACTTCAGCTTGGTGTTCCCGAGCGAGGGCAGTCAAGTTGACCTCAAGTCATTCAGAAAGCTTCATACCAAATGGAGCTTTGAAATACGTTCTTCCTGTTTTCCAAGGTCATCACGCTAACAGCTACATCTTACCGGTGATACGCGATTAGTCATACCTCTTCCTGAGAAAACATGAGCATAACAGCAGTCTTCCTGGATCAGATCAAAGGTCAATCTAGACTCCGGTCACACGGGCCGGAAAACGCGGGGGGGAATATATATAGCTGTAAATAAACTGTAAATAATTAAGCACAGGACTGTGTCTGTGTGGCTTGCTATTGCTACCTGGTTTCCCCGAAAATAAGACAGTGTCTTATATTAATTTTTGCTCCCAAAGATGCGCTAGGTCTTATTTTCGGGGGCTGTCTTATTTTTCCATGAAGAAGCATATGGTACACTCCATCAAAGCAGAGCAAGCAGCAGGTGGCAGCTTGTCCTGGCGGCAACACGGGCTCTCTGATTAAAAGAGACCTCGCACTTCCTGTCTGCTCCGGTTGCGCGGCGGCCAACAGTGAGCGGGCCGCCGCGGCCCGCCGCTACGGCCCAGAGTCCAGAGTTACGGTAGCTTCGGGGGGCCTTATTATCGGGGAGGCCTTATGTTCGGGGGAGGCCTTATTATCGGGGAGGTCTTATTTTCAGGGGATGTCTTATATTTCAGCAAGAGGCAAAACTGTAAGTAGGTCTTATTTTCGGGGAATGTCTTACTTTCGGGGAAACAGGGTACTAGTTTTTTACAGCGCATCTTCGGAGTGAAGCCACGGGTAAGCCACGGGAGCTCTACGCTTCCCAGATGTGGCGGTGAGATCGCGCCCGGAAAATCCGCCTACCTTCCGTCTCTCTAGCGTGCCTAATGCTCCGTGTGACCGTAGCCATAGTCCGGCATCCTCTTTCAAGGGCTTCTGACCAGAGGTCTCCAGGAAGCCCACAAATACCACATGAAAGCAACCCCGTAGCCCCGCCCCCTCAAACTGTTTTATGTGCCACACATCTGTACGTAAGTGCCTTCAAGTCGCAACCGTCTTATTTCCACCCCAGCACAGGGACTTTCAAGGCAAGGGAGAAGCAGAGGTGGTTTGCCATGGCCTTCCTCTGCAGAGTCTTCCTTGGTGGTCTTCCATCCGGGTACCGACCCTGCTTAGCTTCCAAGATCTGATGAGACTGGGCTATGCTATGCTGCCTTTCCTCTCATATTCTGTGGCATATTGCCTCTGAAATACAGGCTTTACTTAGCCATTAAGGAATCTCTCCATTCCCCCATATGCCCTCCCCACCCCCCAAGTTAAGCCAACTAAATCAATAGCCATGATCAGGGCTCTTTTTGTAGAAAAAGCCCAGCAGGAACTAATTAGCATAATAGGCCACACCCAACACCAGAAACCCATTAGCATAGTAGGCCACACCCCTGCCAGCACAGCTCATTAGCACATTAGGACGCACCCCCATGTTACCAGAAGTGTGGTTATCCAGCCACACCCACCTTTTGCTTGTTATTCTGTTTACCTTGTTTGTGGTCAAAACCCAGGGCCTTTTTTTGTAGCAGGAACTCCTTTGCATGTTAGGCCACACACCCCTAATG
>NW_015162490.1:1038865-1054386 GCF_001447785.1 Gekko japonicus
CAAGTCTTGTGGCAGTGAATCCCGTAAGTTAATTGTGTTTTGGGTGAGTATTTCTTTGCTCTGTCCTGAATCTACTGCTGTAATCAATTTTGTTGGGTGTCCCTGAGTTCTAGTGGTACGGGAGATGGAGCAAAAGTTATTTCCATGCTTTCCATAACATGCAAACTCGCTGATTTTATTCTCCTAAACATTTGGCCTGGCGTGATCTGGTCCATGGGGTCGCAAAGAGTCGGACTCGACTGTGCGACTGAACAACAAAATACATTTGTAAGGTCACGTATATGAAGCGACCTGAACATTCATAAAAGTGCTATATAAAATAACTTGGCCATTCTGTATAAGCAAATTGTGCTACTTGTACCAGAATTTTATAGAGTGCTTCCTCAGTCAGGAAAGACAAAGACTGCAGAAATCTTCTAAAAAGGGCAGACTCTAGTAGGCTGCACTCACAAAAATAACACTGACTTGAAGTACTCAGACTGGCAACGGCTGTGTTTTTTCCTTCGTCTGTTCCTTACCTGACTTCACCCTTACAGGCAGCTGGAATTAGTTCACAAATTGGCTGTAATGATGGAATTTCTGAGCTGCATTATTTTTGTCAGGGTGTTCACTGGGAGAATGTCAGGGATCTAATGAAGCCCGTAATGGTAACGGCAAGAACTTTTCCCTGGGTTGGATGGCACACAGCTGACACCAGCTGAAATCTTAGGCTTTTTCTTTTTATTAAAAGAGAGTTGAAAAGTGTTTGAAAGAGGCTTTGCTCTCTATGGCGTGTACCCACCATTCCTTCGCCTCGCCATTACCTCTGGTCAAAAAGACCACTGAGGCTGCGGTCACACGGAACATTAGCCACGCGAGAGAGATGGAAGACAGGCGGATTTTCCGGGCGCGATCTCACCGGCACATCTGGGAAGCGTAGCGCTTCCGTGGCACAACCAAGGCTTCCTGCCGAAAACACGCAGCAAAAAACTAGTACCTCGGAGGTACTAGTTTCCGGAAACCGCGGGGCAAGGGCGGGCGTCTGATCGCGTTTCCGGTGGCATCCAGTGCCCGCCCATGTCCCCAAGTCTCCGTGGATGCACACACGCACCCAACGGAGCATGCGCATTCGTCGTGTACACAAAAAAGAAAACCAGTTTGCCGCACCGCGCGCTTCTTCGTTGCGCGCAGGCGTGTCCTGTGATCGGCACCTCTCCCTACCCACGGAACCTCCATGGTACCTCCACAGGTGGTCTGATCGCTTAACCGCGCGTTAGTTTGCCCCGGGGCAAACAGCCACACTTCCCCCCGCAGTTTCCTGCCTGTGTGACCGGAGCCGTAGTTTGCCTTTTTGAAACAATGGAAAACCTTACAAAATCTGTTTGCCACTGTCAAAAGCACCATTAGCAATGATCCCGGTTTCAAACCGTTTCTAGCTCTCTGAAAGCACACCCTGACAGGGTAGAAAGATGGCATTGTTGTTGTTCAGTCGCACAGTCGAGTCCGACTCTTCGCGACCCCATGGACCAGATCACGCCAGGCCCTCATGTCTTCAGCCATCCTCTGAAGTTTCCTCAACTTCATGTTCGTTGCATCTATGACACTGTCTAACCATCCCATCCTTTCCCGTCCCCGTCTTCTTGGCCTTCAGTCTTTCCCAGCATCAGGGTCTTCTCCAGTGAGTGCTCCCTTCTCATTGGGTGGCCAAAGTCTTTGAGCTTCAGTTTCATTATCTGGCCTTCCAGGGAACAGTCAGGGTTGATTTCTTTTAGGATGGACTGATTTGATCTTCTTGCAGTCCAAGGGACTTTCAAGAGTCTTCTCCAGCACCATAGTTCAAAAGAATCTATTCTTCGGCGTTAAGATGTTTTAAATAAATAAATAATAACATGTTTTACCCCATTATTCCCCTGTCTCGCTCTCCTTTTCCCCCTGTTGCCCCTCCCTTCAAGCTTAAATTTTAAGCTTTTTAGGGCAAGACAGTTTCCTGTTTGCCTGTTATTCTGTGATGGTACCTGGCGAGAGTCCCTTTTAAGTCCCTTCACCTTGCCAGCCACCATTCCCGGAGATGCCACTTTCCTGCCTTCCCCATCCCACTAGGGATTCCATGGAAATAATGTTGGGGTGTAGAATTTTGGCTTGGATTTTGGTTATGGGATAGAATTTGGCCTATGGCTAATAACGGCAACGCCTGGTAAACTCAACGGAGGTGAGATGGCTTTTCTTTTTAACACTGAACAAGAACAATACTAACAGGTAAGAAAACACTAACAGGTAAGGACTAACTAACAGGTTAGAAAATACTAACAGGTAAGAAAACTGAACAATACTAACAAACTTTTCCAGGCCAGCTTTAATAACCTTGTGACACATAAGCACAAAATACATTTATTGATTGACGTTGTTCACAACCCGCCTTCCTCGTGGAGACTTGAAGCCGCTGCTACCTTGCAAGGCTTTCTTCACTGACAGCACAGTCCCAAGCAGGTCTACAGCCTTGACTTCAGTGGACAGAGCTCTGCTTAGGACTGCACTGAAAGTTATCTGGATTAATGGAAAAATCTGATCCCTGGTACAACTCCTCATCCCACTCTCCTGCCAGGCTAAGAGGTTCGACTAGCCACTCTCCTCTCCATCTGGCCACTTCCAACCAGGGTTCCCACTAACTTGCGCTAAGGTGCACTAGCGCAGGCATTTACGGCCCTTGGCGCAGAAATTTTAATCTCAGCGCAGGACGAAGGGTCAGTGGAGTGGGTGGCCCTGCCCTCCAGCTCAGCCACAGCCTGCAGGCATTAGAAAGAGTGGCCGGTCCTGGCAGGCCCCCTTCAGCCTGTGGCCAAGGATGCTCCTGCCCACCGCCTGGTCTGTGCTGTCGTCCACCTGGCCGTCTGAGCTGCCTGCCGCCTCGTCCCGCCACTGCCATGCTCAGCCATCCAAGCTATCAGCCAGTGAGTCCCTGGGAAAGATCGAGGTCTGGGGTGGGAGACGGTTAGTGGGGCCAGGGGGGTTGTACAACCCCAGGGCCCAGGCTGCGCTCGGGAGCCAGCAGGTGGAGCTGGGGACACTCTTGGAAGAATCATAAAGGTCCAGGGTAGCGGGGCCTGGGGTATTATGTGTGTGTGTGATTGAGGCAGCATGTGTGTGTGTGAGAGAGAGAGAGCGTGCAGCAGGCATGGGGGGCAGGCCTAGCCTGCACTTGTCTGTGTGAGAGAGTGGCAGGGATGGAGGTGAGGGAGGCCCCGGCCCATGCCTGTGTGTGACTGTGTGCATATGTGTGTGTGTGTGTGTGAGAGAGAGAGAGGCAGGGATGGGGGTGGGGGGCAGGTCTGGCCCGCACCTGTCTGTGTGACAGAGGGCCTCCCAGCCGCTGCCATGGGAGGGAGCGGGGCCCCTCTTTCTTTTTTTCTTTCTTTCTTTCTTTCTTTCTTTCTTTCTTTCTTTCTTTCTTTCTCTCTCTCTCTCTCTCTCTCTCTCTCTCTCTCTCTCTCTCTCTCTCTCGTGTAATGCTTAAGAGCGCAGACTCTAATCTGGGAGAACCGGGTTTGATTCCCCACTCCTCCACTTGCACCTGGCTGGATGACCTTGGGCAAGCCATAACTCTGGCACAGCTGTTCTTGAAAAAGAGCAGTTTCTGTCAAGAGCTCTCTCAGCCCCACCTACCTCACAGGGTGTCTGTTGTGGGGAGGGGAAGGGAAAGGAGTTTGTAAGCCGCTCTGAGACACCTTTGGGTGGTGAAGGGCAGGGTATAAATCCAATCTCTTCTTCTCCTTCCTTCCTTCCTTCCTTCCTTCCTTCCTTCCTTCCCTTTCCTTTCCTTTCCTTCCTTCCTTCTTTCTTTCCTGAAAGCTGAGAATTCCGAGATCATGCTACACCTACTGTTACAATGGTAAACTTGATATAATGATATTCCAGGGCTGATTTTAGAATAAAAAGGTTTCCCTCTGGCAGGGGGAGGAAACGGCTGCTATGGGGACAGGGTCTGGGAAAACGGCTGCCATGCAAGCCAGGAAATCCATTCAGGCTTTACTGAGATTCGTCCCAAAATCTTGGAGCAGAAGAAGGTTTGAGAAAGATCAGAGAAAAACCAGACAAGTCCCCTGCTGTGGGGAAGCAGGAAGGAACCCTCCTTCCCAAAATCACTGAACTTGGGGCAGATCACCTGTGTGAAAAACCCCAGGGAGAAGACAGACACAACATCTTCAGTTGCAAGATCTCTCACTCTCTCTGGGGACCTGACGCAAGGTAGATGATTTGCGGTCTGTAGCAGCTCTTATGTTGCTTACTAGGATAGGCTCCTAAGTTCAATTTCCTTTCACGTGACAGGTGCCAGCCAGTTGCCTTCCCTTACACTTGCCTGATGCTGAAATGCGTCCTGTCAATTAGTTACTGGCCCACCCATCAGAGTTCTGCAAACAAGCTGCATGACTTACTAGAACAGTTACCTTTCTTTAGCAATACCACCGTAGCATCACAGTTACTGTTGTCATCAATCTCGGTGTTGTTTGCTAATCCGTTCACCATATTCGTAGCATTCTTTGTTCTTCTTTCGAACAGGTGCTGTAGGCAGGCATTAAACCTATGCAAAGGACACAGAATTCCATCTGAACAGCTGTCTCCACAGAGGCCGTGATCACACACGAGCGAAATAATCCACTTTCAATCCACCTTCAGAGCACTTTCCAACTGGATTTTACTGTGTGAACGGGCAAGATCCATTTGAAAGTGCATTGAAAGTGGATTATTTAAGGGGGGGGGGGTGATCGCGGCCGGAGTAATCTTTATAAACCTTCCTTCATCAAGTTGGTGCTTGACACCTTAAAGAACCCTACCATTATCAGCAGTATAATTCTAACAAGAACAACAACAATATGTAATTTGGCCCTCCAAAATGCATGTAACATAATACTGTTGAACAGTTATCTAGGTGCAAAGAAAGACATAAAAATTTAAAGGACTGCAGAGGTATTCTGAAAGCACTTTCCTTGCTCTGAAAACATGCATCTCTTTTAACAGAAACACGCTCTAGAAGAAAAAAAATAAACAGTTCTGCAAGATCCCTGCATGCAGAAGCGAGGTCAACTACAGAAGGTGTCTACTGGATAAGACCTGTGACGTCACCAACATATTTTCTCCCACAAATCGTGTACCAATCTGCAGCTGCTATGCGGTTGCATGACAGGGGAAGGGAGACATAAAGAACAAGGGTTACTATGCTCTGACTTCCTTTACAGTCGTTTTTGTGGGTAGAGTATTGTCAAGTCCCAGCGGATTTATGGCACCCCTCGTAGGGTTTTTCAAGTTAAGATTGCCCTTGCCTGCCTCTGTACAGCAACCCTGGACTTCCTTGGTGGTCTCCCATCCAAGTACTGACCAGAGCTGACCCTGCTTAGCTTTTGAGATCTAACGAGATCGGGCCACCCTTGGGCCACTCAGGTCATTTTTACTCTGGCTTAATGGACGAATGAAACTGCCCCGTGGGGTTAGATCCAGGTGGTCAGCCGTGTTGGTTTGAAGCAGCAGAACAAATTTAAAGTCCCGTGGGGGCACCTTTAACGCCAACAAAGGTTTATTCAAGGTATGAGCTTTCATGTGCAAGGCACACTTTTTCAAATAACTCCCCAGGACTCAACAGGGATATTGGGTTTTTTTATCTCATTACATATACTAACTCATTCAGACCTCATTCAGACCTCACATATCAGCAAGAAGGACTATAAATCTTCCGTATTTTAGTGTTTTTCTTTTTCAATAGACTATTGTCTATTAGAATACTGAATGTAATGCCAGGAAGAATGGGATGTTTTGCTGACATGACCCTGCATCCACCTGAAAAAGTCATCTTCACGCCTGGGAGGACAGAATGGAGATTCTCGGTTTGCTCCCCACAATTAGAAAAGACACCTTTGGACATTTATCTGCTATTTGGACATATGTATTGCTTTATAGCTGGTGACCTTATAACCTTAGCTTGTTATTTTGGACTTTGCGTATCTTAAACATCATCATGTTACATGTTAATTTTTTCCTGTCTATAAGTTTGAACCTTACACATCATTCCAATGTATTTCTCAAAAGCCAGTCAAATCCAACTCTAGGGGGTGGTGCACATCTCAGTTTCCAAGCCGAAGGGCCAGCGCTATCCAAAGACACTTCCATGGTCATGTGGCCAGTATGACTAAATGCCGAGGCGCACAGAACGCTGTTCCCTTCCCACCGAAACGGTACCTATTTATCTACTTGCAATTTCTTGCTTTCAAACTGCTCAGCTGGCAGGAGCTGGGGCCAGAGACGGGAGCTCACTCCACCACATGGCACTCGGGTCTCGAACTGCTGAACTACAGACCTTCCGGTCTGCAGCTCAGCGTCTTCACCTCTGAGCTACCGCAGCCCTTCAACGGGAGTGAGCAGGACACATATATATTAACAGGGTGTTTCTTTTTTATTTTATTTAAAAATTTTATTAAATATTAAAAATTGTAACATATACAACAATTTATGTAATAAGTGGTTCAGAGTAAGTAATTTGTAAGTAAAGGCATTTTGAGAAAAAAACTGCAGTACGCATAATGAGGAGTAAATGATACTTTGTACATTAAGAAGTAATAATACAAGTGTTTAACTTGAAAATACCTTACAATCAAGATTAACTATTACTAGTGGTTGTGTAGAAGTTCTTTAAAGATAGGTGTGATGTTCTATTAAGAAATTTTTAATTGATCTTACTATATGAAAACCATGAGCCAGTTGTGACTGAGCAATTTGCTATGATATGGATTTTCAGAACCATTCCAAATAATCTTTCCAAGATGGAGGTATGTATTCCTCTTCTGATAAATAAGACAGAATTGGAAACCACTTTGCACTGAACGTCTTAGTTGAGTTATTTTTCATGTGTAATTACTAGTTTTGTTAGTTATACTTTCTAGGACATATTGGTCCCATAATTTCCTGAACCAAGTTTGGATGTCAGGGATATTCTTATCCTTCCACATTGAAGCTATAGAGACTCTGGCGGCGTATAACATTGTTTCTAGTGTGCTCTTATAGTGGTGTTTAACAGGGTGTTTCAAAGAGAAGGAATAAGAGCTGAACTGATGGTCCGTATGTGCATACTGGCCCCATTCTTGCCTTGTGTGCTCCTTCCCATATGAAAGCGAGGCCTCAGGAAGCAGCTCAGAACCTTCACACGCAAGAAACGAGGCCAGGAGCGATACACCGCTCTGCACCCTCCAGCACAGCCGCTAAGTTGCTTCAGTTCCTGGTTGGGCTAGGATTTGCTCAGGACACCAGGAGGCGCCAGACTGGTCCGGGTCTTGTTTCCTAGTGTGCCACGCTTCCTTCTTTGGACCGTCGTCCACTGCAGCTGTTGGGAGCCGTGGGGCAAAGTGATGGAGCAGGGCAGCCCCCTGGGGATTAGGTGGCTACATGAGCAAGACGATGACAAGGCACCAGAGTCCCGAGGAGGGATTCCTGGCTGTCACGGTCCCGTTCCCTTCATTCCACCAAGGCTGCACGTCTGCTAATGTAACTGAGGCCAACGGGGGTGTGGTGGTTAGGAGGGCAGACTCTAATCTGGGAGAACCGGGTTTGATTCCCCGCTCCTCCACATGCAGCTGCTGGTGTGACTTTGGGCCAGCCACAAGTTCTCGCAGAGTTGTCCTCTCAGGGGCAGTTCTCGAGAGAGCTCTCTCAGCCCCGCCTACCTCACAGGGTGCCTGTTGTGGGGAGGGGAAGGGAAAGGAGATGGTAAGATGCTCTGAGACTCCTTTGGGTAGTGAAGGGCGGGGGTATAAATCCAGTCTCCTCCTCCTCCTCCTTTCTCTGAGGCCATATTACAAGTTTTTTCAGCTGACTTGGCACTGAGACAGGTGATCCAGGGAGCTACTGCGACTTCACCTGGTCCTAGGGCCTTCTTGTCTTCTGATAAAAGTACACATGCCATCTCCTCTTTCCCCACACTCTGCCTCTGGAGTCTGACTTTTTTCTTTAGCCCGTCTCAACTATGCTGTTTTCTTCTGCTTTCTGGATAATCAGTCTCTTTCCCGTCCCCAGCTTTGGAACTCCTCATCTGATCTGCCAAGCAAAGGGACAAATTGACGGCTTCTCTATCCACCCCCCCCTTCCTTTTCCTGTTTGCTCCCTGATTATCTGGGGGACCAGAGCTGCTCCAACCAGGCAAAAATGGGTGGTTTTGTGATCCCATCAAATTAAATAATTAAATAACGCGTCTTTAACAGAAAGTAGACGTTCATACTTATTTTAAAGGAATGCAGACCGGTTCCCTTGGCTTCCTAAGTCATGTGATTACAGTAAAGGTAAAGGTAAAGGTCTCCCTTGCTCGAAAGCCAGTCGAGTCCGACTCTAGGGTTGCGGTGCTCATCTCCGTTTCCAAGCCGAAGAGCCAGCGCTGTCCGAAGACGTTTCCGTGGTCATGTGGCCGGCATGACTAAACACCAAACAACGCTGTTCCCTTCCCACCGAAGTGGTCCCTATTTATCTACTTGCAATTTCTTGCTTTCGAACTGCTAGGTTGGCAGGAGCTGGAACTAGAGACGGGAGCTCACTCCGTCATGCGGCAACCCGGGTCTTGAACTGCTGAACTACCGACCTTCCACAGCCTGCAGTTCAGCGTCTTAACCACTTGAGCCACCGCAGCTCCCGTGATTACAGTAACAACTGTTAATTCAGATGTAACAAAATGGATGATCGATTTGGTTTTATTAATTTAAAAAAACAAAAAACAGACCACCGCAGGCAACACACCTTCTCTTTGTCCCGATTTCTTATTCTACTGGAATTTTCTAAATCAGCATTAAAACTTGGAACGGTAAACAGACAAGGATATATTGCACTTACTTCATGATGACGATGTAGAAGACGTACATCATCACTAGAATTAAGGACTCCCACCTGCAACCAAACCGGGAAGAAAAGAAAGCCAAGTAAGGGGCAGGACTCCATGGGACTGAAGGGGATCCTTCCCCAAATGACCTCTGCCCAGGCCTGCCTACTCTCCCGAGGCCCAGGCTGAGATTCTGTATTTTTTCATGTGTGTGCGTGCGTGCGCGCGCACACACCTGGATGTCACGGCGACCTCTGGAGACTGACCCCTACTGGGGTCCTGGAGGATATTCAGAGAGGTGGCTGAATGAAGCCTGTCCCCGCCTCCCGACTGCTGGTATTCCATGGAGGTCTCCCATCCAACCATTTGTCAGGGTCGGCCCTGCTTAGCTTCTGAGATCTGGGAAGATCAGGCTTGCCTGGGCTATCCAGTTCAGGGTCACACAGACTGAGATTCAAGGGGCGGAGCCTGAAAGCTAAGGTGTGGTAGCTAGCAATAAGGTTGCTGAGTCTCAGACATGGCCTCGGAACTCAATTTCTGGGGCTTATTCTCACGGTGGCCGGTTGAGGTCTCAGGGGCATCATCAGCCACCCCACAGACCTCTTCTATGACTTCTGCGCATGCCTCCTAGCAGGGGTCATTTCCTGCAGGAGCGCACAGGAGCGGAGCTCCGGCAGTAAAGAGCCCAGGAGGCGGGCACATGCAACAAGCCACACCCCCTGCTCCCAGCAGCCCTCTGTCAGAGTAAGAAGCAGCCAGGTAAATTGAAGAGCCCCCCGCTGGCCCCCCGGTCCAAAACAGTCCAGTGGCACCTTTAAGACTAAGTTTTATTCAGGCACAAGCTCTCCCTCCTCTGCGAGGACAGATCTGCACGTTCCACCCCCCACCCCCCAATAGCTAGCAATCCAAAACAGTCCAGTGGAGCCTGACCGGTGGGTGTTGCCTTCTGACACACTTCCGGTGATGTCAGGGGGTGTGGCACATGCAAATGAGTTATGCTAATGAGTTATGCTAATGAGCTCCTGCACCTCTTTTTCTACGAAATGACCCCTGCCTCCTAGTGGGAACCACGGGCACTGGAGATGGGAAGCGGTAATCCGGCCCCAATGCTTCAAGTTCACTTTTATGTTCAGCATAACATTAATTTCCCCGTTGTCTTCTGAATGCTTTATTCTCTGACCAGGACTACACACCACCACAGCTACCATACAGTACAATTTCTAGCGGTTTATGGAGACACTACCCTTACTACTGCCAGGGCTCTACTGGTAGCAGGAGCTCCTTTGCATATTAGGCCACACCCCCTAGTGTAGCCAATCCTCCAAGAGCTGACAGAGCTCTTCTTACTGGGGCTACTGTAAGCTCTTGGAGGATTGGCTACACTAGGGGGGTGTGGCCTAATATGCAAAGGAGCTCCTGCTACCAGTAGAGCCTTGATTACTGCTATTTACTCAATCCTGCCTACGGGCCCCACCAAGCCCCTCCTTGAAGATTTGGGATGCTGGGTAACTGGCGACAGTATCACTGGCACATGAGAGGGGGTGTGTACGTGAAGCTGCTGTATACTGAGTCAGACTATTGGTTCATCAACCTCTGACTTGTCTTGTCTACTCTGACTGGCAGTGGTTCTCCAGGATCTCACGCTGAGGTCCTTCACGTCACTGAATGCCTGGCCCTTTTACCTGGAGATGCCGGGGACTGAACCAGGGACCTCTTGCATGAAAAGCCAATCCTCTAGAACTGAGCCACCGCCTTTCCCCATAGTGGATCCCAGTGGCAGCCCCGTAGCTAAGGACTTTTTAGGGAGGGGGCCTGGGGGGCCCACCTGCTAATTCAATCAAAGGCTCCAGGGCAAGGGCTGCAGCAGCCACAGCCTCTGGGTCCAGCTCCCCACCCCCCCAAGGAGCCCCAGTGCCTCTTCCCGAGGCACAGCTCCAGGGACAGCCTCTGAAATCACTGCCCTTGTCCTCCCTGCCAACAGGCTGACAGGGGGAGCTGGGGTAGGGGAGCCGAGGCTCAGGAAGGGGCCCCATAAAAACTGCTAGGGGGCTGGGCCACACGTTAGCTACGGGCCTGCCCAGTGGGGTAGGGGAGACAGTTGTGGTGCCTACATGGGGTGCAGTGGCGGACCTACAATTTTTGGGACCATGAAGCTTGAACTGCTATGGGAGTCCTTTCTCAACCAGCAACACCAGGGCAGCATCCAACAACAGGTATTAGAGCATATTCTAAGGTCAATATCGAGTACTTCAACCCATTGGCTTATGTAAAGTAAAGGTAAAGGTTCCCTTGCTCGAAAGCCAGTCGAGTCCGACTCTAGGGTTGCGGTGCTCATCTCCGTTTCCAAGCCGAAGAGCCAGCGCTGTCCAAAGACGTTTCCGTGGTCATGACTAAAAACCAAGGCGCACGGAACGCTGTTCCCTTCCCACCGAAGTGGTACCTATTTATCTACTTGCAATTTCTTGCTTTCGAACTGCTAGGCTGGCAGGAGCTGGAACTAGATTCTGACACTAAAATAGCCTTATTTTAATAACAAACACTTTAAAAACGCCATCAACTTTTGTTGAAAAATTCACTCATTTTAAAAAAAGTTGCCTCAGGGCCCCTCCAGGATTAAGGGCCTTGAAGTTTAAGCTTGATGAGTTTCATGGTAGATCCGTCCCTGATGGGGTGGGAGTTGGCACCTATTCGGTCGGAGGAGAAGCCTGGTTTTGACTGATGGACAAGGTGGGTGTGAAGTGAACAGAAGTTCTCAAGTTAAGCAGCAAACAGCTGCCCCTTCATCCTGGCCTCGCTTCCCTTCCCCTGATGACCTTAGAAGGGAGCGAAGAGCCTGAAACTTGAGGTACGGCTCCGAGGACTTGGCCGGGGAGTTCGCCTGCTTCCCGCATGCGATTAATCCCAATGGAAGCTTCAAGCCCGCAGAACAGCTTAGCGGGAATCTATGGAGAACTGCACCCAAATCCAGTTCGTGCGTCTCACACAACCACCAACGAGGCCGGTTCCTTCTCTCTGCTCGCCAGGAATCCTAGATTGATCTAAGCCCTCCATCATGTGCATTCTTAGACGCGACACAATAAAGGTTGCAATGTGACGCGACACAATAAAGGTTGCAATGTGAACCTTAAGGGAGTTATGGGATGGTTGTGAATGGTTGTGTGAGTGCATATGTGTATGGCTGTAGATCACTGAAATGATTGCACCTTTAATTTCGTTGTACTGTGTACAATGACAATAAAGTAGATGATGATGATGATGATGATGATGATGATGATGATGATGATGATGATGATGATGATGATGATGAAGATGAACACTAAGGGCTTAACCAGACGAGATGCGGGAGATCTGTGATTGGTTCTCCCATCTTTTAATTTATTTTAAAAGCATCTGTGAGGGCTGAGGTCCAGAAGCTCAAGGGGGTGTGTGTGTTAACTTTTCCTTCCTGTGCTGTCGCCTGGACAGAAGTCCCCCTCACTCTGCAGTAGCTATCTGGCCCCAAAGGGCAAGGAACCCATCGTTGCCCCCACCACCACCACAGCTAACAGAAATCCTCGTTCATTCTCCTGCTCTCTCCCAGAAATCCCTTTCTGCTCTCTACATGAGACTTGAGTACAGACCTTGCATGGATACCAGAGAGGATTTCCATGGGCAGAAGGGGGAAGGGTTTTTGGCAATATCCCCCTCCCAGTTCTGACCTCTGACTCCCCCTTGCAGTCCTGGGGGGGGGGTCCCCTTTCCCTCAGGAGCAGCATTTGAGGAGGGAGGAGGAGCGGAAGTTGTGCTCCATTGACAGGAAGTGCTTCTGTTCAGGGACATCTTTGGAGGATCCAAGTGAATCGCTTTCCAGAGGCCGAAGACTGGGCAACAGCGGTGTCACTGCATACTGGTACACACCCTCACTTTCCCCCCCACCCCACCAGCCTCTCTACTTGAAGAGGGTTGGGCAGTTTGCCGTAGTGTTTCAAAAACCTGCCTGACCTGTCGAAGCAGAGAGCCATAGGGGAAGTCAAAGTCTTTCGACAAGACAGTGCTGATCACTGATCCTGGCACTTGTGGAATTACAGCCAGGATGACTTACTACGGGGAGGCTATTCTTAGCAACATCCCTGCAGTGACCGTAACATGCTGTCGGGCTGTTAAACCCACAGTAATAGCCGTAGGAGAACACTTAAGTCTTTTCATTTTGACAGCTTTCTTTTCTTTCTTTCGCTGCTGTCGTCTCAGAAGTATGCTTGTTCACAAAGGGCTGTCGCATTCACACACACAGCTTGTTTTTACAAGCCCTGTGCCTTCAGCGGAGGCCTGCGTGGGTGTGCAAGACCTCGCTGACCAGAAAGTGCTAGAAAAGTACACTTTCCTCCTCCACAAAGATTTAGAAATGCCACCCTTCCGATTAGGGATCCCTGCAGAGAAACACATTTTGGGCCCTGAACTGCTCAGCAAAGCTTTTGTTTCCCGACAGCGGTACGTACACTTACCAGTAAACTCTTTCATCATAAATAAACTGTGGAGAAAATGTAGAAATGTACATTAGCATATGAGGTTGTCCATAAAGCATCGTTCCCTACTACAGACACCCCAGCCCGATATTTCACACATTTCATGAGACCCTGGCTTTCCTATTTGACACATATAACATATAGATAATGCATAGAGACTTTTATCATAAGCAACAGATTTTTTTTGTTAAAGTAACAAATACAGGAAGTTCACTGAAAATAGAAGAAGAGAAATAGAAATGTATTTGCATTTAGCCATAAGCCATTACAAACCAAGGATTAGAGTAAAATTGAAAATATAATAAAACCATACAATCAGAACAAAATTGAGTCAAAAGGTGTCTGCTAAGATCAATATAGGTCCCGATCACACGCAGAAGTTGCCGCGGGATACTCACGGATGCCGTGCGGGTTTTATGGGTGCGATCAAACGGGCACATCTGGCAAGCGTTGTGTACCCGTAGCCAACCTGTCCCGTCCGGCCAAAGATCCGGAGTTAAAATGTACCTGTGAAAATCCACTACCAAAAGCTTGCGATGGGCCGCAGATGGACCTCCTCCGTCTGATTGCTCCAGTGCGCTCTTTCTTGTCGTGTTGAAGCGCGCCAGAAACACGCGCCGCCAGAAACAACCCCGGTCCGCCACCGCAGCGTCAGATCAGGTAGTGGCGGATTAAATTGCGGCAGCACAAATAGTCACGCCTCCCCCCGGCATTATCTGGCCCATGTGACCTGGGCCATAAATTAGTTCCCATAAGAACAGCGTTAGCCCGTATTTTCTTTGCAGCCAAAGTATATAAAAACATTCTATAGGATATGTTGGCAGCGAAATCAGCTAACAAGAATACAATCTTCTCAGAATCTGAGTAGAAACGTAAGTCTGATCAAATTCTGGAGATAAATTTTGACCTAGGTTGGGCATACATCGGGCATTCAGGAATATAATGGGGAAGATCCTCGATAACAGAAGAGCCACAAATAAAAAAGCTCTGTTCCTCAGGTGTTCTATTGTTTGTTGTTCAGTCGCACAGTCGAGTCTGACTCTTCGTGACCCCATGTACCAGTTCACGCCAGGCCCTCCTGCCTTCCGCCGTCCTCTGAAGTTGGCTCAACTTCATGTTCGTTGCATCTATGACACTGTCTAACCATCTCATCCTTTGCCGTCCCCGTCTTCTTTGACCTTCAATCTTTCCCAGCATCAGGGTCTTCTCCAGTGAGTGCTCCCTTCTCATTGGGTAGCCAAAGTATTTGAGCTTCAGTTTCATTATCTGGCCTTCCAGGGAACAGTCAGGGTTGATTTCTTTTAGGATTGACTGATTTGATCTTCTTGCAGTCCAAGGAACTCTCAAGAGTCTTCTCCAGCACCATAGTTCAAAAGAATCTATTCTTCGGCGCTCGGCCTTCCTTCTAGTCCAACTCTCGCAGCCATACATGACTACTGGGAATACCATTGCTTTGACCATGCGGACTTTTGTTGGCAGGGTGATGTCTCTACTTTTTATCATGCTGTTTAGGTTCGCCATCGCTTTCCTCCCAAGGAGCAGGCGTCTTTTAATTTCATGGCTGCTGTCACCGTCTGCGGTGATCTGGGCTCCCAGGAACGTGAAGTCTGTCACTACTTCCACGACTTCCCCTTCTATTTGCCAAGGAATGATGGGGCCGGATGCCATGATCTTAGTTTTTTTTATGTTGAGCTTCAAGCCCACTTTTGCGCTCTCCTCTTTCACCCTGAGCAAGAGGCTCTTTAGGTCCTCTTCACTTTCTGCCATTAGAGTGGTATCGTCTGCATATCTGAGGTTGTTGATCTTTCCCCCAGCAATCTTTATTCCCGCTTGTGATTCATCCAGGCCAGCCGTTAGTAAAGATAAAAGCACATGCTTCTAAGCCCTGACATCTGTTACTTCCAGATTGTGCTGTTTCAGCTACAGTCAATGCAACAACCAGGACTGTCTCTAACACTCCAGCAACCTCGATAAACTGTCACTTGCTGTGCTGGCAAGTGGCACGAGGAAGACCTGAACTCTTCACTTTCACGGTAGGGCTTCTCGTCCGCTCTCCTGCAAAACGGCCGGTGTTTAGAACAGGGTAGGATTTGCACTTGGGCCTCCTACTCACAGATATTCTGCTATACGTCGCCCCACTTCTCCACCGATGTATGCTGTGTTGGTCAAATGACTGTAACCCTACTGCTTTTGAAAGA
>NW_015162490.1:1054420-1056044 GCF_001447785.1 Gekko japonicus
ACAGCTACAACTCATAGACATTCTGCAACTTGCAATACCTCGTCCTGGGTAACTACCTACCTAGCCAGTTTGGTCTAGTGGTTAAGTGCACGGACTCTAATCTGGGAGAACCGGGTTTGATTCCCCACTCCTCCACATGCAGCTGCTGGTGTAACCTTGGGTCAGTCACAAGTTCTTTCAGAGCTGTTCTCTCAAGGGCAGTTCCAGAGAGAGCTCTCTCAACCCCACCTACCTCACAGGGTGTCTGCTGTGGGGAGGGGAAGGGAAAGGAGATTGCAAGCCGCTCTGAGACTCCCTTGGGTAGTGAAGGGCAGGGTATAAACCGAATCTCTTCTCTTCTTCTCTTCTCTTACTCAAGACAGGGAGTCAAGTTTTTGAATGGGTCCCCAAATAAGCATTTAGGTTAGCTTTCTCCTTAGATGGACCAGTTTGGGATTTTTTTAAACGTGGATGGAGGTGGTTGTGTGTTTTTTTTACAGTGTGGGGAAGTATTCAAAAATGCTTCCACTTGCCATCTGAAATGGCAAGTCCCTAATTCGACTGCCTCATTCCGTGTCCCGTCTATTTTTTTTTTTTGGTTTTTAAAATGTGTATTAAGATCAAGTATAACTTATAACATGTACAGTAACTGTGAAACAGTATACAAAAGTCCTGAGAATCCAAAATTACAAACCAGCCAGTTAATCACCAACAAAGTTTTCAACATACATCAACAGTAGACCTTTAACAAATGATCTAGTAATGAAGATTGAAAAGTCCTGTAAAATTCCCCGGGGAGGCCATCCATCCCTGGGGCTTTATTGGGTTTCAGAGATTTCATAGTATTCTGTAATTCCTCCTTTGTGAAAGGTATGTCCATAAATGATGTGTGATCCTGAGAAAGATGTTTGTAACAGTCCGTAGTTTCTAGGTATTTCTGAATGGCCTCTAAGGGTGGGTTCTTAGAACTGTACAGCTTTTTGTAATAAGCCGCAAATGTGTGAGCAATCTCTGAAGGAAGATTTTGTGTAATGCCATCTGGACAGAACTAAGAGCCTTTACTTGCGATGAATTTTTCTTTTCCTTAACCCTCCAAGCCAATATTTTGATGTTTTTGGAAGATTGTTTGCCAAAAGCGCTGTTTTAAGAATAAAAGGTTCTTCTGTATCTGAGAGACTTCAATAGATTCTAAGATCTTTCTTTCCGCCAGAATTTGAGCATAAATTCGTTTGTCCCCAGTCCGTTTATGTTCTTTTTCCAGCATTGCAAGATGGAATAAAGCTTCAACTCTGATACGATTTTTCTCTCTTTTCAGCTGTGCTGAGATTGAAATTAATTCCGTGTCCCGTCTAGATCAGCTGCAGCACATCAAAGTCAGCACTAGTCTGCGCTCACGTCCCACACCTCAGCTTTCCTTTCTGCCCCCCCCCCCCTTCAGCAATGATGGCTGCAAATGCTGCACTGGGTAGATCTGCGCTGTCACTCTTTCGGCCTTCCACAGCTTTTACGGTCAGAAAAGCAAAACAAAAACCAGAGCCCCAGCCATCTGCATTGCAACGGGCTTCTCTGCCAGCTCTTGGCTGGTTCCCCCAACTACAGGCCTCCGCCCTGTGCTTTTGTGCTACGGCAAGGTTCCCACATGCCA
>NW_015162490.1:1056477-1080192 GCF_001447785.1 Gekko japonicus
GGCCCCACTCGTGGACCTCCTGATGGCACTGGTATTTCTGGCCACTGTGTGATACAGAGTGTTGGACTGGATGGGCCTTTGGCCTGATCCAACATTGGCATCTCTTATGTTCTTATGAATCAAACCAAACTCACTCATGGGGAGCCCAAGTCTTGCCTCCTACCCCTCCAATGGTCAATGTAAGATGATGCGAATTGCAATCCTTCCTGGGAATCTTAAATTTTTATCATCCTTTCCTCCCTTGTAAAGCATCCATTGCCGAGCCATTACATCGGCTCCTCAACAAGGGAGCAAAGTGGGAGTGGGGCCCTCAGCACGATCGTGGATTTGAAGCAATAAAGTCACTGTTATCCTCCGACGCTGTTCTTACACATTATGATGAGTCGAAACAATTGGTATTGGCTGCGGACGCCTCTCCGTACGGGGTGGGGGCTGTGTTAAGCCATGTATTGCCTGACGGTAGGGAAGCGCCTATCGCTTACTATTCGAGAACACTTACATCTGCGGAAAGGAATTATGCACAGATAGATAAAGAGGGCTTGGTGCTTGTGACTGGCGTGAAGAAATTTCACGACTTTCTTTATGGGAGGCCTTTTGTGATGGCCACGGACCACAAGCCACTCCTGGGGATTTTCGCGCCTGACCGGCAAACTCCCAATGTACTGTCAGCCAGGATGTTGCGCTGGACAGTGTTTTTATCAGCGTATGACTATGTCCTGGAACACCAGCCTGGCAAGAACATGGAGCATGCTGACGCCCTCAGCCGCTGTCCCCTACCGGACCTAGACTCTGACCCTGCACAGGCTTTTGAGGTAATGGCCCTCGAGGAACTGACCAAGCCTCCGGTGCACTCCTCGGACATTGCAACCACCTCAGCCAAAGACTCCACAATCGCCAGAGTTCTGGATGTGGAAGGGGGTGGCCGGTGGGTGTGGAAGGGGGTGGCCGGTGGGTCGTGTAGCTGAAGTTTTTAAGCCGTTTGCATCACGGCAATGCGAGCTGTACACCGGGGTTGTTTACTGTGGGGAAACAGGGTGGTGTTCCCCCCCCAAATTGAGGAACCGAGTTCTAGAGGCACTACACGAATGCCACCCCGGCATTGTATGGATGAAGGGGCTGGCTAGAGGTTATTTTTGATGGCCAAAAATAGACTCAGACATTGAGTCGTGGGTCCAGGGTTGTAATGAGTGCCAGCTATCCCGGCCTGATCCTTCAAATGCCCTGGTACAACAGTGGGAGAAATGCCACCGCCCCTGGGCACGAGTTCATGTTGATTTTGCGGGTCCGTTTCAGGGACAAATATTTTTAATCATCGTTGACGCCTATTCCAAATGGCTTGAAGTAGTCCCTACTTCAAAAATGACTGCGCTGATGGTGATCAATGCGCTGCGCCACATTTTCGCCACGCACGGGTTGCCAGACACTTTTGTGTCCGATAACGGGACCTGTTTTACCACCACAGAGTTCCAGGACTTCTTGGCGGCAAACTTAATTCAGCACAGTACGTCCGCACCATTCCACCCGGCAACCAAAGGGCAGGCCGAAAGAATGGTGCGGACCACAAAGGAAGCACTCAGCCGCCTGGTGCAGGAGCCAGAAGGTGGCGTTGTTCCTCCTGCACCAGCACATCACGCCGCACTCCGTGACGGGGCGGAGCCCGGCCGAAATGCTTATGGGTTGGTGTCTGACTACGGTGTTACATTGTATGCACCCAGACTTGACCACAACCCGGCCGCTCCACAGTGTGTCCACAGACCAACCCAGGGTTTTTGTCGCAGGTGAAAATGTGTATGCCAGAAACTATGGAAGTGGGCACAAACGGTTACCAGCAATTGTAACTCATGTTTTGGGATCCCGCCATTATACTGTACGTATTACTGATGGTCATATTATGAAGCACCATGTTGACCAGTTGAGCAAATGGTGGGCTGACTCAGTCCCTGATTCCCTTCCACAGGTGACTGACATACCTGACTCGGACAGTCAGGTAGAGTCTCCAGACTCCGAACAGGCTGAGGACTTCCAAGCAATGGAATCCCCAGGCATAGTCAAGGGCGAGGAGAGCCACAACTATGGACTCAGGCCATGGACTCTCAGTCCCATTAGGGATCAGGCTGAACCCACTAACAGGGAGCCCGAAGCTCTTCTTCCTACCCCACCAACAGAAAGAGTAAGACGATCCCAACGGGTTAAGCAGCGTCCTGCTTACTTAAAAGACTACGTCTGCTCAAGGGTTGTCTCGCCTTAGGGGGGAGGATTTTTATGTATGGAATGGAATGTATGTATGTATTGAGCTTGAGTCTGATGCAAGGTATTGTAAACCGACCTATCAGAACCAGGGAAGTTCTGGAGGGAAGCAAACTGAGTGGTCTTCATGTACTAAATATGATTGGCTGTTATCTGACATGTGGTACAACAAATCTTCATTTCGTTTAGATTATTATAAACTGAGTCAAACATTTATAATACTTTTCCTTTAACTCTTAAATTTAACTGTCTAGGAACAGTACCCCCAATCATCCCCTTCCAGAGTTCTCAAAGGCACAATTCAGAGTCCTTCAGCCTTCACTTCTCCTTTCCTTGTCTCTTCCGCAGTTTATAAAGACTTTTGGGGGCAGCTGCCCCTTGCTCTGTCAGAGAGTCCTCTCCGGAAGAACCCGAATCCAGCTCGCCACTATACTTGCTGTCCTCTTCTTTTTTCCCGTCCTCTGGTCTTCCCAGCTGAACCCTTAGAAATTCTTGAGCTTTCAGAACAGAGTCAATCTTTTCTTTTTTATCTTTGATCTTGAAAGTGACGTCTTCTGGAAATAGCCATTTATATCCAATTGAGTTTGTCTGAAGAAAAAGCACGAGCTCTTTGTACTTTTTTCTCCATTGTCTTACTTCAAATGGAATATCCTTTAGCGTTCTGATGGTATTTCCCCCCACTTTCAGGGGTATTCCAGCAACCACTTTCAGGATTGCATCCCTCACATGCCTCTTCGAGAATCTTCATGTTCAATAAAGCTGTTATCACTGTTCACCTGCTGCCTCGAGTCTCGTATCTAACACCATGTGTGTTTTTTTAAGCCTTCCAAAAGGCTTCTGGTGGTGCAGTGGGGGGAAAAGCAGGGAAAATGGCGATTGACAGAGGAAAGCATGCAAAAAAACCCTTCATCTGTGTGTGCTTTGTTGCCAGTGCGTAAGCCTCTGCTTTCAGAGCATAAATAAAAGCAAAAAAGAGAATCCCAGCTGTCTGGGTGCAGCCTATTTTTCAGTCCCTTATGCATAGAAATCAAAGTCAGGACAAAAGAAGCAAAATTTGAAATTGTAATGTGCAAAAAAACCCACCCCATATTTGTTAAACAATTAGGTTCTGGGTGTTATAGCCATCCTCTGCAAAAAGCAAGCAAACAGTACAACATTGTGGAACTCCCACCTTTTTATTTATTCTATGAATAATTTTTCACAGGAAAGCAACTGCTGAGTACTTACCAAAATAAGTGCAATGACAGAGAAGGTATAGTAGACTGAATCCCTCAGGAGACACCAGGATGAAAGAACGATGACCTAAAAAAACAAACCGGAAGGATATGAGCGGGGCCTGGTTCCATATCAAGATTCCTATTCGTATCAAGGTGCAAGGGATATCTTATTCTAAAGATCAGTGAATTCTGCCCGGTTCTTCTGATAGATGCATTGCCAGGGTAGAAGAACCACATTCTCCACAGATATAAAATGTTGCACTTTTTTTTCCCATTAACAGTTTTCAACCTGTGTATTTATAAATAGGAAAACGTACATAAATTCCACTCTATATGCTTAAAGCATCTTTCTGTTACCAAGCATCAGAATAAGCAGAAAACTAAAGAAAGAAAAGGTTTAAAGGATGAATGCTGAGAAAATATAATAATTTTGCAACTGAAGCTGCAAACCAATGGGTGCGTGTGGGGTGGGTGGGGGAGACGACACACAAAGAATGAGGAATGAATTCTTGGCTGAGAGACAAAATGTTAAGGTATGTTATATCAGGTTGGATCCTAAGGACCATAGATGGAAGAAGTTAATGGGACACATTTCTCTCCCACCTCCCTTCCCCTGCAAACTCCTTAAAACTGTGGGAGCCGGATAATTAGGATGGGATGCGGGGGTGGGGGGTGGGGGCTGTGTGTCAAAAGGACACAGCAGAAAGCAAAATCTTTTTCCCCTCTTTTGGGACAAGAGGAGTGAAAAAGAAGAAGAGAAGAAGAGATTGGATTTATACCCCGCCCTTCACTACCCGAAGGAGTCTCAGAGCGGCTTACAGTCTCCTTTCCCTTCCCCTCCCCACAACAGACACCTGGTGAGGTAGGCGGGGCTGAGAAAGCTCTTGACAGAAACTGCTCTTGAGAGAACAGCTCTGAGAGAACTTATGACTGACCCTAGGTCACGCCAGCAGCTGCACGCGGAGGAGTGGGGAATCAAATCTGGTTCTCCTAGATTAGAGTCCACCCTCATAACCACTGCAACAAACTGGCTCTTGTAGTCCACAAATGGGCTACAAGCTCACACGACAGTGTATGTGTGTAAGGGGCAGTTTTTGACAAGTCCCCCTTCTCATTACAGCCCTCCACGAGCTAGTTCCTGTGACAGTTTTTCAGGACAAGCAGAAGAGGGAGAGAAGGGAATCAGTGAACTTCTCCCATTCACAGTTCACTGGATCCAACTTATTATGTTGCCTCCTGTTGTCGGCCATGTTTACCTACCAAGGGCAGCTGTTATGCTGAAGAGACAAGCTTGGGTTCTGTAGGCCTTCTGGCAATCCTTTGGGCAATTCAGCTCTAGACCTTCTGGCAATCCTTTGGGCAATATCAACCTGCCAGCAGTGCCCGCCACTCCTCAGACGCCGTTTACAATCACTATTTGTCAGTGGATCTATCAGTCCCTTGGACTGCAAGAAGATCAAATCAGTCAATCCTAAAAAAAACACAACCCTGACTTTTCCCTGGAAGGCCAGATAATGAAACTGAAGCTCAAAGACTTTGGCAACCCAATGAGAAGGGAGCACTCACTGGAGAAGAAGACCCTGATGCTGGGAAAGATTGAAGGTCAAAGAAGACGGGGACGGCAAAGGATGAGATGGTTAGACAGTGTCATAGATGCAACAAACATGAAATTGAGCAAACTTCAGAGGACGGCAGAAGACAGGAAGGCCTGGCGGGATCTGGTCCATGGGGTCATGAAGAGTCGGACTCGACTGTGCGACTGAACAACAACAACAAATCACATAGTCACAGCAGGGCAGGTACCTTCAATGTCAGGGCCCACTCTTATGCAATACTGGTGGTTCACTTGTCAATAGAAGAACAGGACGTAGTTTATACAAGGGGTTGCCCATATGACCTAGGCAATCTTAATTTGGTAGAAGACAAACAAACGGAAACCCCACGTCTATTTCAAGCATTCTTTGGCCAGAATGTGACCATGTTATTCACTGCCTGTGGAGATCTGAACTGGCAAAGGACCTCAACAGTTTATCAGATTATAAAAACGTGGCTACTGAACACACAATGTTCTTGGGGAACATTCTAGCCAAGCAATAAGCATCAGTGAGAAATTGTAAAAAGTTCTAACTCAAGTGAGGCTGTGAGCTTGTGGCACCCAAAAATCGCACACACACTTGCAAGGTACGCCAGAAACGGTTGAGGGCACATATATTTACGCTCAAACAGGCCCTAGCTGTACAGAGTCTTCAGCAAATCATTATTTCCACCGGGGTCCACAGCTGGCATTGGTACCCAGCCGTTAGCTGTGGCCATGAGCAACCCTGACCCCCCCCCTCCACCCCTAAGCCCTCTGGCACATTTACAGAACTCAGGAGAGGGAGAGGATCGGTCTAATTTTGGAGAAACAAAACGGCATCAAGAATATCTCTTGTTCCTACTGAGAGTCTTCAAACAGGAGTCTTCAAACAGGCTTTCCCCCAGAATGCTCTGAAAAAACTGGGGTGGGTGGGTTTCCAGTTCTCACTGTAGGCATGATATGAGAAACCCCTTCCCTTATGAATCTACCCCTATCAAGAGGCTGATTTCGAAAATCTACAACATTCTATTAAAATATGAACATCAGAGCTGCCACCTGTATCAAACTGCTTGGCATAAGGATTTAGGCATGGATAGCCTTGGTGTTCAGTCATGCCGGCCACATGACCACGGAAACGTCTTCGGACAGCGCTGGCTCTTCGGCTTTGAAACGGAGATGAGCACCGCCACCCCAGAGTCGGATTCGACTGGCTTTCGAGCAAGGGAACCTTTACCTTTACCTTTTAATGGCAAGTAATATGGAATGCCTCAGTATATATTTCTAAATCAATCCCAATTCAATTACAAACATATAAAGTTGTATCTAGATGGTACTTGACTCCAGCTAGGTTGTCACATTGCACTTCATTGACATCTTCTTATTGTTGGAAACAATGCGGGGGGAAAGGAACATTTATACATAACTGGTGGACGTGTAAAGTAAAGTGTTTTGGGAACAAGTCATATCAGAAATTGCTTGCATAACAGGTATTACAATTCCACTACAGAGCTGATTTTATTGGACTTTTGGGATAATTTCAAATTTTCTAAAATCAAGAAAGATCTTATAATGACAATGCCCACGGCAGCAAAAAAAACATAATAGCTTTAAAGTGGAAAGAACCCCCTTATGGTTCAACGGTAGTATACAAAATTATGGAATTATTTTGTTATGGACAAGTTATCTGATGATATACAAGGACTGGATCTGCAGGCTGATGATTCCTATATAGTTAAGAAATGGGCTCCTTTTGTGAAGTGGAATTTTAAAAGTAGAGGTTATATTGATATTGTTTCAAATGGCTGCTTTTAGTTCCACAGTAGCAATAGAATAGTAATTCTCAGGGCTATTTTTGGGCAGGAACGCACAGGAACCGAGTTCTGGCTGGCTCCCGAGTTGGCCATGCCCGGCAGGAACTCATTAGCATAACAGGTCACACCCAACAGCAGAAACTCATTAGGATTGGCTACATTAGGGGTGTGTGGCCTAACATGCAAAGGAGTTCCGGCTACAAAAAAAGGCCCTGGGTTTTGACAACAAACAAGGTAAACAGAATAAGAAGCGAAAGGTGGGTGTGGCTGGGTGACCACACTTCTGATAAAATGGGGATGCGGCCTAATGTGCTAATGAGCTGTGCTGTCAGGGGTGTGGCCTAATAGGCTAATGAGTTTCTGCTGTTGGGTGTGGCCTATTATGCTAATGAGTTCCTGCTGGGCTTTTTCTACAAAAAGAGCCCTGGTAATTCTAATAGACTATGTTTGTAACTCCAGTTTTACTTCTATTTGGTTGGTGTTCTTGTTATATTTTAAACTGTACGATCTTTGCAGCTTTGTTACCCATATTGAGCATTGCAATTTTAAGTTTAACTTTAATAAAAAGTTATTTTAAAAAAGAAAAGAAAAGAACCCCCTTCCCTCCTTCTGAGTTCTCTGAGTAGACTAGAGGATATGAATACTGAGAGAGTGTTGGCTGCCAGAAAGAGACAAAAGGCCGTTTCTGGTGTGCGGGGGATCACAGTTGTGGATTTAAATGGCGAGGAGATGATTCGAGAACTGACCACTTGCTGTGGGTACTTTTCAGAGGGACCGCCTTTTTCCTGTCTTCCATCATGGAATCAGGATACGTCTAAGTCTTGGTCTCATGTAGGGTTGACGACTCCAGCCTTGAAAGCTGCTGGAGATTTGGGTGGCAGGTGGAGCTTGGAGATGAGCTCGGTGGGTATACGATGCCATCCGGTCTGCTTACCGAAGCTGCCATTTCCTCTCAGCATACCCAGCGATGGGAAGCTACTGAGGCAAAGGGCGCACACACCATTCCCCTGCCCAACCCACCACCTGCGCTCCTGGCAGCACACACTGCCAAACACTGCCAGGAAAGGATGTGCAGGTGGCATGCAACAGCAGCAGAGTTGGAAGGCACAGCGAGGGCACTCGCAGCTACACACACCACCCAGCATCATTGGGGAAGGTGTGCACTGGCCACGTATGTGGCTGTGAGCACAGCCAGTAGGAAGGTTCACAAGCAGGGGAAGAACACCTAGGCAGGTGAGGCACATGGGTGGGCAGGGAGGGAAGCGCAAGTTGGGGTCCTGGTTGTTGTGTCTCAGCAAAGCAGATAAAGGGGGATTGCAGCATAGTACTGATATAAACAAGATAGAATTACTACAAATTGTGCATTATTTAGATTTATATAAATGCAAATTACACCATTTTGACCATATATTCATGTATGTTTTACAAACAACACAAGCCAATTAACAGTTGGCAAAGGATATTTTACAAATAACACAAGCCAAATCAGTTGGCAACGATGAACGAACTCCCCCGGAGTTGAGACTCGTTTCGAGGCGTCTTTTTCAAACAATCTCATATAGCTGTGCATCCACATGGTCATAAATCTTCCAAATTGGACTATTCTTGATTCCTATACATTTTGATGTTATTCACAAAGTTCTAACAAAATATTTGGGTAAATTTTTGTTAGAACTTTGTGAATAACATCAAAATGTATAGGAATCAAGAATAGTCCAATTTGGAAGATTTATGACCGTGTGGATGCACAGCTATATGAGATTGTTGTGTCTTAGCAGCTGGACCCTGGAGCTGGCTGTGAACCCCTCCACATGGCTGCTGGGGCCTGCCCTTCATGGCAAAGGGAAGGTCTAAGCGACTCTCTGTTTCCAATTATCTTTCTTTATTCATGAAGAAGAGCATCTTGTCTTTGGAGATGTGGGGGAAGCGATGGGGCACAACGTCGGTAGCCGATGTATCCGCTGATGGTTCTCATTGTTGTATTAAGTTGGACATCAAGTTTGTGGACATGGGGCTGTTGAGCCACACTGGGGCACCATATTCCACAGTACTATACACCAGCCCCAAAGCTGAGCATCTAAGTGTTGTACCACATAATTTTAGGAGAATGTTGTTTCACGTGTGTACTTTGACTGCTACATTGGTACGATGGTGTTTATAGCTCAAGGTCCTGTCCGAGGTAATGCCAAGGTTCTTAGGTGTATGATTGTGTGTAGTTGAGTGCCATTAAGGATCACGGTTGGCAAGATTGTTATGGAGATGGAAACAGGAATATTCTGTTTTTCCTGGACTTGGGATAAACTGCCATTTACAGTAGTAGTCAGCCAAAATTTCAAGGTCCCTAGTTAGTATTTCCTCAGTCCTTTCAACTGATTTGTGCCTTGCAGCAATCGCCATGTCATCAGCATAAGCAAACTTCCTGGATATCATCTTGGGAACATCTGGAAAAGAACTGGAGCAATGACCGAGCCCTGGGGTAGACTGTTATTCAGTTTCTTCTGCTTACTGATTGACTGAGCCATAATTACTCTGAAAGTTCTATCACTCAGCATGTTATTTAGGAGTTGAAATGATGTTCTGCAGTGGAAAACTTGTAAAAACTTGTACAACAGACAATCCCTCCAGACTGTGTCATAAGTGGCAGTCAGATGGACAAAAACTGCTGATGTCTAAAGACACTTCTGTTACCTTGCCTCAATGAAAGTTGTTAAGCTGAGAACCTGGCCTTCACAACTATTTTTGTTGTTCAGTCGCGCAGTCGAGTCGGACTCTTCGCGACCCCATGGACAAGATCCTGCCAGGCCCTCCTGTCTTCCGCCGTCCTCTGAAGTTTGCTCAGTTTCATGTTCGTTGCATCGATGACACTGTCTAACCATCTCATCCTTTGCCGTCCCCGTCTTCTTTGACCTTCAATCTTTCCCAGCATGAGGGTCTTCTCCAGTGAGTGCTCCCTTCTCATTGGGTGGCCAAAGTATTTGAGCTTCCTCTTCATTATCTGGCCTTTCAGGGAACAGTCACGGTTGATTTCTTTTAGGATTGGCTGATTTGACTCTCAAGAGTCTTCTCCAGCACCATAGTTCAAAAGAATCTATTCTTCGGCGCTCGGCCTTCCTTATAGTCCAACTCTCGCAGCCATACATGACTACTGGGAATACCATTGCTTTGACCATGCAGACTTTTGTGGGCAGGGTGATGTCTCTACTTTTTATCATGCTGTTTAGGTTCGCCATCGCTTTCCTCCCAAGGAGCAGGCGTCTGCGGTGATCTGGGATCCCAGGAACGTGAAGTCTGTCACTACTTCCACGACTTCCCCTTCTATTTGCCAAGGAGTGATGGGGCCGGATGCCATGATCGTAGTTTTTTGATGTTGAGCTGCAAGCCCACTTTTGCGCTCTCCTCTTTTACCCTGAGCAAGAGGCTTTTTAGGTCTTCACAACTATGGCGGGGTCTAAATCCTGCTTGCTCTACAGGGACATGTTCATTAATTCTGTCACAGATTCTGTTCAGGATTAGTTTATAACAGGAGCTCAGAAGGGAAATAGGTCTGCAACTTCCCACCAGATGTTCTGATTTTCCAGGTTTCAGAATAACAACTATCTTTGCTTTCTTGAATTCCCCTGGGAGTCTTCCTGTTCTCACGATGTCACTGAGAAACTCTGCAAGCCACTTCTTAGTGAATGTGCCACTGTTGATCAGGAACTCATTATGGATGCAGTCAAAGCTTGGTGCTTTCCCACTCTTGACGTCCTTCAGTGCCTTTGAAATCTCATCAGCACTGAAAGCCCCTGACAGCTCGCAGTTTTCAGGGCAGGTGCGTTTCAAACTCTGGAGTTCTTTTTTTATCCAATTATAAAATCTCGATCCTTTGAAGATCTGGGTAGGGATACAAATCAGGCAGCTACCTGGTTTGATGTTACCTCCGGATTCCTTCGGAGGCACAGGTGGGCTTGCACCTAGTTTTTTCAACACAAGGACATGGCTGATGTGGGTCTATCCAGACTAAGATCCCAACACTCAGCAATAAGATCTGCACAAATCCTGCAATCAGAAAATTTCATTCTTGGAATGAATGGTTGCAAACATGGATGTCATCATCTCTGCCTGATCTCCATGACCTGATAAGCAACCAACAAGAGGCCGTCGGGGTTTGAAATGCCACGTAAAGTATGGAAGATGGCTCCTGGAATGCGAACAGGCTTTGGCAGTTCTGCAGACCTGTTCTTTAAATGGGGCAAAATACCAGGATTAAATGTGACTGTGGTGCAGCCCGCCAAACTATTTTCCATCTGTCAGAGGAATGTGAGCGTTGTGCTTTCCAGGGAAATGGGATGGAGCTCTTCGAACTCTCCCCAGCTGCAACTGAGCAGATTGAAAATCTAGATATTTGTATTTAGGGGGATTGCCCAATCGGTCTGCGTACCTGTTGTATCAACTTGGATCAGGGGTCATCTCCAGCAGGAGTGCACAGGAGCGGAGCTCCGGCAGTAAAGAGCCCGGGGGGGGGGGGCACATCCAAAAAGCCCCGCCCCCTGCTCCCAGCATCCCTCAGTCAGAGCAAGAGGCAGCCAGGTAAGTTGTAGAGCTCCCCCCAGCCCAAAACAGTCCAGTGGCACCTTTAAGACCAAGTTTTATTCAGGTACAAGCTCTCCCTCCTCTGCGAGGACAGATCTGCATGTTCCCCCCCAATAGCTAGCATATGCAAATAAGTTATGCTAATGAGCTATGCTAATGCGCTCCTGCACCTCTTTTTCTACTAAATGACCCCTGGAAAAAAAAAAGAGAGAGAGAGAGAGAGACAGAGAGGAGAGAGAGAGAGAGAAGAAAGAGAGAAGAAAGAGAGAAGAAAGAGAGAAGAAAGAAAGAAAGAAAGAAAGAAAGAAAGAAAGAAAGAAAGAAAGAAAGAAAGAAAGAAAGAAAGAAAGAAAGAAAGAAAGAAAGAAAGAAAGAAAGCTCTCTCTGTTTGGCTGTTATCGAGAGCATTCCAATCAGATTCACGGTATTGACCTTCTGCAAAAATCCCACCTTTGGCAATAATCCTCAGGGAAAGGTCTTTGGCTGATGACATTCTGTTAGTCTGCTAACTCCAGTGGAGTGAAGTTGACCGTGGGTGCCAGCCCAGTGTCTCTGAAAACACAGCCCAGTGCAAGGGTCCATTTATCATGTCTTTTACTAAGGAAAAATCAGCATCTGCTCGACATTTCCTACCGCACCAGAGGCTATACAGAAGATTGTTCCACCTGTGTTACAGACAAAACGTAAATAAATAAACACACCCAAAGACATTTCCAAGGGTGGGTTCTCATATGAACAATCATCTTGCCAGAGGTCCAGGACCGGGCCAACTGGAATTACTTTTCGTCAGCAATCTGAGTGACTTATAGTTGGTAACATCGAAGCTTAAAAGATTAAAATGCATGCAAGCTAAACGACAGGAAAAGGCTGCATTAAAAATGTATCACGACCACTGCAATAAACGAATGGTTATCTTTCTTCATCGCTACAGATAAAGAGGGGGGAAATACCAGCAGAGTAGTATGGAAAAAATAGGCTAGGGAACTCATGCCGGTGCAGAGCATGCAAAACAGGTTTTGGAATCCGACTTCTTTAAAGCAACGGAACAGGGGTAGGTAGCAATGCCCCCTCTAAGCTGTGGAGTCTTGTGAGAAAAAAAAAATTCTACTTTGTGAGCTGCTGGCATTAAAGCTGTGCGCCAGCGATTTGGCTGCTGCATCAATTAGCTTGCTCCGGAGCCATCCCTTCCTGAGCGAAGACAAGAGCTACCAGAGGCTAAAAAAACTGAGAGCTAGCTCACACTCACTCAGCTTAGAGGGAACACTGGTGGGTAGGATGGCCACACCACATTGGGAGTCAAGTGCCGTCAAGTCGCTTCTGATTTACGGCTACCCTACGGATTAATGTCCTCCAAAACGTCCCCGTCGCTCACAGCCTTGCTCGGGTCTTGCAAACAAAGTGCCGTGGCTTCCTCGGCTGAATCAATCCGTCTCATGCGCGATCCTCCTCTTCTCTTGCTGCCTTCAGCTTTTCCGAGCACCACTGTCTTTTCCAGCCATTCTTGTCTTCTCATGATATGACCAAAGTATTTTATTATTTATTTATTTATTATTTATTTATTTTATTTCATTTATATCCCGCCCTCCCCGCTCGCGGGCTCAGGGCGGCTTACAACACGAGGTGTAATACAGCACCACAATTTTAAAAAGAGTGCAATAAATATAGTTAAAACAGTTAAAACACAGTGGATACTTCCCGGATCCGTCGCAACTAACATACTCGCTCCCCGTTACACATCACATGGGGCCAAGAAGGGGGATGCTGTGGGCCACGGTGTTCAAAGTGGCCAGTCGGCCCAACCCAGTGGTACTGCTCGCAGTCACCCGTTGGTGGTGGCGGCGGCTCCTATTCGAAAGCCTGGTGGAAGAGCTCTGTCTTACAGGCCCTGTGGACAATAGCCTCAGTTTGTTCTTTTAGCTTCTAGGGAGCGTTAAGACTTGATTTGATCTAGAATCCACTTATTTGTCTTTTTGGTGGTCATCGGTATCCGTAACACTGCCCTCCAACATGATCTTGACCTCGGTTGCCAGGGAGGACACATCCTGAGACGTCAGAATCCTTTTCTAGTGCCTTCATGGAAGCCCTTCCCAGTCTCAACCTCCTTCCGATTTTCTTGGCTGCAGTCTCCCTTTCGGCTGATGATGGAGCCGGGGAATAGAAAAATCTTGAATAATTTCAATTTCTTCACTGTCACTCTTTATTTATTTAATTAATTAATTTGTACCCCCACCCTCCCTGCCGAAGCAGGCTCAGGGTGGCTTACGAGGCCATTTGGCATCATAAAACAACATGAAACCATCTGAATACAATACACAGTACAGTTAAAAACAATTAAAACAGATAGGACAGTATAACAACATTTTTCATAAAAGGGCCGTGTAAAATTATATAAACCCCCAACAGCCGTTACTTTTGTCTTCTTGAAATTCAGCTGTGATCCTGCTTTGGCATTTTCTGCTTTGTTGTTGTTCAGTCGCACAGTCGAGTCCAACTCTTCGCGACCCCATGGGCCAGATCACGCCAGGCCTTCCGGTCTTCCGCCGTCCTCTGAAGTTTGCTCATGTACGTTGCATCTATGACACTATCTAACCATCTCATCCTTTGCCGTCCCCGTCTTCTTTGACCTTCAATCTTTCCCAGCATCAGGGTCTTCTCCAGGGAGTGCTCCCTTCTCATTGGGTGGCCAGAGGATTTGAGCTTCAGTTTCATTATCTGGCCTTCCAGGGAACAGTCAGGGTTGATTTCTTTTAGGATGGACTGATTTGATCTTCTTGCAGTCCGAGGGACTCTCAAGAGTCTTCTCCAGCACCATAGTTCAAAAGAGTCTATTCTTCGGCGCTCGGCCTTCCTTATAGTTCAACTCTCGCAGCCATACATGACTACCGGGAATACCATTGCTTTGACCATGCAGACTTTTTTTGGCAGGGTGATGTCTCTACTTTTTATCATGCTGTTTAGGTTCGCCATCGCTTTCCTCCCAAGGAGCAGGCGTCTTTTAATTTCATGGCTGCTGTCACCATCTGCGGTGATCTGGGATCCCAGGAACGTGAAGTCTGTCACTACTTCCATGTCTTCCCCTTCTATTTGTCAAGGAGTGATGGGGCCAGATGCCATGATCTTAGTTTTTTTTAATGTTGAGCTTCAAGCCCACTTTTGCGCTCTCCTCTTTCACTGAGAGCAAGAGGCTCTTAAGGTCCTCTTCACTTTCTGCCATTAGAGTGGTATCGTCTGCATATCTGAGGTTGTTGATCTTTCCCCCAGCAATCTTAATTCCCGCTTGTGATTAATCCAGGCCAGCATTTCGCATGATGTACTCTGCATATATATTAAATAAACTTTCTGCTTTAACCATCCCATATTGAGGGGGGGGGAGACAAAGCTGGACGTGCCTCCACACAGCCTTAATGGTGCCTTGCCAACCGGAGATGGCTCAGTAACAACATAAAGAAAGAGTGAATGGCAATTCTGGGGCCCCGTGCTGAAGTCTCAGAGTGGCTTACAAACTCTTTTCCCTTTCCCTCCCCACAACAGACACCCCACGTGGTAGGTGGGGCTGGGAGAGCTCTTTGAAGAACTGTTCTTTCAAGGGCAGCTCTGACAGAACTATGGCTTGCCCAAGGTCATCCAGCAGCTCAAGTGGAGGAGTGGGAATCAAACCCGGTTCTTCCACATTAGAGTCAACAGACTTAATTATTATACCAGACTACTGACAAACGCTGAAGCGGTGCTCAACAGCATAGCACACATGTGCCAGAGCAGGTGGACGGTCCATCAACAGCCCCACCTCTGCCACAACTTGCTGTGCTTGGTTTTTACGTTTAGAGCTTTACCAAAACCAAATGTGGCCACTACTCAACCAGCCACTTTCTCTCTTCTAATTCACTCCAAATGCAACAGATTTTCTGAGAGGGTCCCCCCCCCCCCCTGGGGGGGCCCCCCCCCCCCCCAGGTAACAGGCTGACACGGCAAAATAGTTGGTCTTTAAAAATCCATCCGCATGTTTGAATGCCCGTAGGGGAAGGAAGGGGAGGGAAACTCCTCCAAAGGCTTAATTGGAAAGTGTCATCTGGCAAACTGACGCCCCCCTTCTCTGAACTGTTAAAGTGGAAATGGCCACCAAAACCGGTACTAGCTGCCACCACCCAAGTGGGAAAGGAAAGGGGTGAGCCACAAAGTGCGAATTGGTTCTGAATGAATAGGAGAATTGCTCCCTTACCTTGGTCTCGAAACAAATAACTACCTAAGTTGAAATCGATACACTTGTTAGCATGCCTACAGTTAATGTTAATTTGTTTTTTGTTGTGTCGTTATTGTCTATATATGAAAGCTATATCCAAAACTCTACATGATAAATTGTATGCAAAGTTATTGAAATCTGTTCAAAGTTATACTACTGAAATCTGTTTATGAAAAATTAATAAAAAGATTTAAGAAATAAAAAAAATTAATCCCTTGGATAGCTTTCACCTTCACCTTAATAACGACTTCTTAGCAATGGACACAAGGTGCAGGAATTAATCTATCCCACTTGGGCAGAGGTAGAAGAAAAGGATTTTATTTAAAGAAAGGAAGGAGGACAGAAAGGGTGTAAAAGGGCCATGAGGACATTACAAAGAATGGGGAATTCTGGCATGCTTTTATAGGTGTAAATAACGTACACTTTGCTGACGGGGGAAATGGGGATGGTTTTTACGAGGGGTGGTGCAGGAATGGAGAAGACCTAATGTGGCTAGCTAAGCTGATCCTAGCGACAGGTTTGCATTTCAACTCAGGTCAAAAGAGTGCAGCTCCCTCGTGTCAACAAGGAACACACGGGCCCTCCTGCACAAACCCACAAAAATGTCCCAGGAACTCCCTTGTTCCCCAGATGCGTAGCATTTGGCGTGGCTCTGCCTCTCGGCTGAGGTGGTCAGAACCTGGGAACCGGTGGGGGGGGGGGTGGAGAATGCATGCGTTCAAAGGTAAAGTAACACCAGGGGTCATTTCCTGCAGAAGCACACAGGAGTGGAGCTCTGGCAGTAAAGAGCCCAGGGGGCGGGCACATGCAACAAGCCCCACCCCCTGCTCCCAGCAGCCCTCAGTCAGAGCAAGAAGCAGCCAGGTAAGCTGCAGAGCCCCCCCCCCCGGCCCAAAAAAGTCCAGTGGCACCTTTAAGACCAAGGTTTATTCAGGTATAAGCTCTCCCACCTCTGTGAGGGACCGATCTGCATGTTCCCCCCCCAATAGCTACCGTAGCAATCCAAAACAGTCCAGTGGAGACTGAGCAGTGGGTGTTGTCTTCTGACACACTTCCGGTGATGTCAGGGGGTGTGGCATATGAAAATAAGTTATGCTAATGAGTTATGCTAATGAGCTCCTGCACCTCTTTTTCTACGAAACGACCCCTGAGTAACACCATTCTCCATCAGCCAGGTGAAGACCATTTGTGAGTTTAAGCACTGACAGGTTCCTATGAGCATTCGGGGAGCTTACACAGTGCAGAAAAAGGGATCCTATGGTTGGGGGAAATAAGCAAAACCAGGGGAAACTACTATGAGTAAAGGGGGTTCACTACAGTGCTACAAGATGGAAATTCAGTTTTAACAGTTCAGACAAGCTGAAGGGGGGGGGGGGGAGTAACACGCCATATATTCCTACAAAGTGGCCATAATTGCAAGTGAGTGAATTTCATACTTACCTTGACCAGTGATACACTATTGGAAGGGTCCAAAAAACTACGAGTGGAATGAAAGCGGCCACATATTCCAACAGCGCCTCCTTGTACAAATATAAGAGCTTCATTTGATTTTCACTTTTCTCATACAAAGCTCTGGTGCAAAGAATGCGACCTTTTGCAGAAGAAACCTTTCACATGTGGAGAGACACCAGTGAACCCCAGCCCATGATCCAATATTTGGGAGATCGGGTGGGATCAGGAGGAGGAGGAGGAGGAGGAGGAGACTGAATTTATACCCGCCCTTCACTATCTGAAGACGTCTCAGAGTGGCTTATAATCTCCTTCCCCTTCCCCTCCCCACAACAGACTGCTCTGAGAGAACTTAGTTTTTGTTTTGTTTTTTGACTTGCCCAAATTAGGCAAAGTTTATTATTATTTTTTAACAATTTACATAGAAAAGAGCCATACATTTTAAAATAGCAAGCCGAATATCTCGCTCACATCATCATATTTGCATACAGCTTCCCATTCCCCCCCCTTGTTTTATTTTGTATTCAATAACATACACTATTAAACCAAGTGTCTATTCCCTTTGTAAAACCAATTCATCAATATTCTATCTCCTATATTTCATTTTATCAGTACTATACTATTATTATTCTATTTTATGTCAATGTAAAAACAACAGAAAAGAAACAGGCATAACTTATCAGTTTTATGCTAAAGAAAGCATATATTTCTTCTAAATTAACAATCTATTCCCTTTAAATATTCTTTCACATTTTTAACACTGTTAGTTTTCAAAATCCCATTAACTAGCAGGCCTAAACATAATATGTTATATTTTCCCTCAATCCAGCTCTCACACTGACAAAGCCATATAGCTTACACCTTGTCCTGAAACATCTGGTCTTCTCTCTAGATAAGTAACCCTTTAATGATATTTCCCCTGCAACTCCTCTCTAAAAATTCAGACTGCCCATCTTTTCATCCTCCTTCAATTAGTTCTGAGAGAACTTGTGAGTGACCCAAGGTCACACCAGCAGCTGCATGTGGAGGAGTGGGGAATCAAACCCGGTTCTCCCAGATTAGAGTCTGCGCTCCTAAGCACGACACCAAACTGGCACCAAAGAAGCCCTCAAGCCTCTCTGAAGGGGAAGTCCTGATTGATTCTGAGTGGTGTTGGAACACTAAGTGACATCTGGAATGTTCTGTGTGTGATGGACCATCTTTTCCTGACTCACTTAGTGACTCGCACGGCATTTCTGAGCGTTCTCGGAGTCACCGCAGAGGCTTGCTGAGAATTTCCTTGCGGAGCAGCACAAGGGGGATTTCCTTTCCCCAAACAGAGACGGCAAGAGGAAGGGCTGGCAGCCTCATCTTCAAGGCACAGACGCTCACACGTGATGTCCGTCGCTTCCTGGCTCCACCCTTTTAATGGAAGGTGCTAAGGAACCACATTTCCCAGGCTATTTGCCAAGGAGGAGAGAGCCCGCACCTTTGAGGTGAGGCTCCCCATAGAGCTTCAAGTGCTGTCCAAACCCAAGCATAATTTTTGGGAAAGGGGAGAAACAGCAGGGAGAAGGGCTGGCCCATGGCAGGGAACTCCGGAGCCAGGCTCATATGACCCTGACAAGTTTTCAGGGATGGCCGAAGTAGTTAGTTGGGTGTTTGACCTGTAGTGGGGTTTTCGAACTAGAGAACCGATTTCCAAACTCCCTCGAATTCAGCTCCCTCGCTAGTCTGTTAATATTTATTAAAAGTGAAAGTCTGTTTCTCCTGGCCTATAACACTAATTTCCAAATCCTCCCCTCTCCCCCGCCCCCCACAGTTCTGAACTCTGGCAATCTCACCACTCCTTTGGCCTCCTGGCATTTATTAAAAGCAAGATTTCTCTTTCTCTTGGCACATAAAACACATACCTGCCTTTGAGGCGGGAAAGTCAGGTTAGTGTAATTAACCGTCTATTTCGGTACCCAAAATAAACCAAACATCCGGAAGATTACGGCACGCCGACTGGAAAACCGGTCTTGCATAATTCCTGTGATTATGCCCGTTTGGTCGCAACAGCTCAGCGGACAGATGGCGCGTATGCGATCAAAAGCCAGCTTCCTTGAGCTCTTTTCCTCTCGCCGAGGCCCGATTACTGTCCCTGTGAGTTTTATGTAAGAACTCCAGGGTAATGCGGCTGCTTTTATTAACTGGTTATGTGACTCTTTGCACACACTTCAAACGAACCCAGAACCAGAGAGACAGTTTTAGTGGAAACAAAGGCTCTGTTTAGAGGAGAAGACCGTGCATCAGACACAAAAGAGAAGCCACGCTGAGATTCTTCACCCATCGCATCCCTCCTAGGTTTGGAATCGGGATGACAGGTGTCCGTTCTATCCCCTCAAAAGGCTGGCTTCACAGTCCTGGCTCTCCCTGTACCCGCCCTGCAGTCTGGCCGCCTATCTGTTCTTCATGCCTCAAAGTACCACGTGCAGGTTGATTCAACTATGCATTTCCTTCATCCCCTCATTAAAATAAACAGACATGCTTTAAAATGCACACAATGCTATTCTCGGGCTTGGAGAAAGGGCGACAGCCCTGGGGAGGCTGGAAGCCTGTCATGGCCTGTTTCTTGCTGCAAAGATGCAGAACTGTCCTCTCTGGAGCGTGGCTCCGGAGAGAGCAATGCAAGGCAATTTAAACTGCATACAGATGAGCTCTGCGCCTCCCCGCCTGGAGCTCCTCCACTGACACGCATACCTGGCTCCAGGGTGACAGCCGAGCGTTGCGCCCCCCCCCCCCGCTGCCGGTAGACTGTCTGCCTGGCTTATCATTCTGTTCTTAAAGGGTCTTCATGCTTATCGCCCATGAAAGAAGAAGAGATTGGATTTATACCCCGCCCTTCACTACCCAACGGAGTCTCAGAGCGGCTTACAAACTCCTTTCCCTTCCCCTCACCACAGCAGACACTCTGTGAGGTTGGTGGGGCTGAGAGAGCTCTGACAGAAACTGCTCCTTCTCAAGGACAGCTCTTATCAGAACTACGGCTTGCCCAAGGCCATCCAACCAGGTGCGAGTGGAGGAGTGGGGAATCAAACCCGGTTCTCCCAGATTAGAGTCCGCGCACTTCACCACTACACCAAACTGGCTGTCAGGATTCACAGAGACACTATTATTTTAAGGACAGAGACTCAAGGACAGCTCTTATCAGAACTACGGCTTGCCCAAGGCCATCCAACCAGGTGCGAGTGGAGGAGTGGGGAATCAAACCCGGTTCTCCCAGATTAGAGTCCGCGCACTTCACCACTACACCAAACTGGCTGTCAGGATTCACAGAGACACTATTATTTTAAAGGTCTCTTCCTGCCCATCATTTTAAAACTGTGAAAATTTGCAAGGGGGCGCGGAGTTTGTGACCGGTGGGAGGGTTAGCCAGATGGCACTGGACACAAGCCCCCTTTGAGAAAAGGCCACGTAGCGTGGCGATGGGTACCAGGACTGGCTGGTCTGCACTGTGTCATGAAGGTTCCTTCTCCAAGCACAGAAACGGATCATCCCCCAACCCCACAGAAAAGACCTTGCGCCTCTCACAAGCAGGGCTATTTTGGGGCAGGAACGCACAGGAACGGAGTTCCGGCTGGCTCCCGAGTTGGCCACGCCCACCAGGAACTCATTAGCATAATAGGCCACACCCAACAGCAGGAACTCATTAGGATTGGCTACATTAGGGGTGTGTGGCCTAACATGCAAAGAAGTTCCTGCTACAAAAAGAGCTCTGGGTGACAACAAACAAGGTAAACAGAATAAGAAGCAAAAGGTGGGTGTGGCTGGATGACCACACTTCTGGTAACATGTGGGTCCGGCCTAATATGCTAATGAGTGGTGCTGTCAGGGGTGTGGCGCAATATGCTAATGAGTTTCTGCTATTGGGTGTGGCCTATTATGCTAATGATTTCCTGCTGGGCTTTTTCTACAAAAAAAGCCCTGCTCACAAGTACAGCAAGGGCAGTCCCACAGAAGGCGTGCAGCTGAAAATGTGCACACAGCCTTAGGCTAAGCACATTAAGGCCACTGTTAAGCTGTTTCTGGAAGACATCAGCAGCATATTCCTGAGCGCGGCTATACCCTTAGAAGGGCCTAAGAATGCACTGTAGGTGAGCCCTTGGGTCTCTGTCTCGCGGCAGTTTCAAGCCATGTTTCGTCACATCTCTGAACGAGTCTCTATTTCTGGCAATGCATAAAAATGCATAGAGCTTTTTAAAAAGGACATTACTAATATTGCGTTGGTGCAGAGAACAAGAAAACCTGTGGCTAAAAGAAAGGCTTCTAGTCGTCTGAGAATCAAGGAGCAGCATGTTTCTATGCAAGGGATATTAGGATGTCTGCTGACATAACGGCATTTTTTTGGGGGGGGGGGGAGTGTTACGTGCCCTCCTCGCCTGACAGGAGAGAATGAAGATTCCCAGACTGCCAAAGTGTGTGTGACGAGTGATTTGACTGGGAACCTGACATTTACACAGAGTAAGAACCAGAAGGTAGGGTTGCCAAGTCGAAATTTCTCCTTACCGGGGGGCTCCCGCACCGCGGCTGGAGCACGCGCGTGCCGCATGCGTGTCACCCGGAAGTGACGTGACGACGCCGGGCACGCCGGGGTGGGGCCACGACCATCCGAGGGAAAACCATAGAGTTTTCCCTCGGATGACCATGCCCCCGCCCCCAGCGTGCCTGGCGTGGTCGCATCACTTCCGGGTGACGCGCATGTCGGGGAGGAGTCCCCCCGGGGCCCGATCCGCCGGCAGCGGGGAACGGGCCTCTGGGGCGGGGGTTTCCCACCCCCCGGGGGGACTTGGGAAGCCTATCAGAAGGTGATGGGCAGCATGTACAGGATGGACAAAAGTAAATGCTACTTTACACAGAGAGTGATTAAAATGTGGGATTCACTGCCCAAGGATGTATTAAGAGGATGTAGTAATGACCTCAGGAATAAACAGCTTTAAAAGGGGATGAGACAGATTTATGGAAGATAAGTCTATCAATGGCTACTAGCCATGGGGGAACCTCCACATTCAGAGCCACTAATCCTCTGAATCCCAAAGCCAGAAGGCAACATCAGGAGAAGGTCTCAGACTCTATGCCCTGTTGTTGGCCACCCAGGGGAACAGTCTTGTAGACTGCTATGCATCAGTCAATAGGAGGTTTTGTGGACTTGGCAGGTTCTTCTGGAAAGTGGCTTGAAGAAAGGAAAGCTGAAACCAAGAGAACCTAGGCCTTCGTCGCCACTGACCACTCTAGAGAAGGCTGTATTCTAATGTACTGAATTGTAATTGAAGTTTTTGGAAGCTGGAATTTATCTAAGGAGTCCTGTGTGGACCATATTGAATTTGTATGGATGTATTAGATGTCATGCCGGCCACATGACCACGGAAACGTCTTCGGACAGCGCGGGCTCTTCGGCTTTGAAACGGAGATGAGCACTGCAACCCTAGAGTCGGATTCGACTGGCTTTCGAGCAAGGGAATCTTTACCTTTTTATTAGATGTTAGCTGAGATGTTAGCTATTTGTACTACAAATTTTCAATAAGACTAGGAGCCAGTTTGGTGTAGTGGTTAAGTGTGCTGACTTTAATCTGGGAGAACCGGGTTTGATTCCCCACTCTTCCACTTGCACCTGGCTGGATGACCTTGGGCAAGCCGTAGTTCTGATAAGAGCTGTTCTTGAAAAAGAGCAGTTTCTGTCAAGAGCTCTCTCAGCCCCACCTCCCTCACAGGGTGTCTGTTGTGGGGAGGGGAAGGGAAAGGAGTTTGTGAGCTGCTCTGAGACACCTTTGGGTAGTGAAGGGCGGGGTATAAATCCAATCTCTTATTTATTTATTTATTGCATTTTTACCCCGTCCTCCCCGCGAACGGGCTCAGGGCGGCTTCTCTATTCTCTCTTCTTTTCTTCTTTAGGACTTTACAGATCCATTTGTATTTCTTTAAACAGTGCTACAGCCTCAGTGTTGTGTTTTTGTACTAAAACTTGCTTTCACTGTGTTATTATATTTATACAACCCAACACTAATATAGCTGCCATATTTTGAACCACTTTGTCTCTAAGAGTAGCCAAGTGTACAGCGTGTTACAGTAGTCCAACTGTGAGGTCACAAAATCTTGATTCAGCATAGCCAGGTCAGATGAGTCCAAATTATTGCCAGGATCTCACCAAATGGCCTTAAGGAAGTCACTTTTCTCTCAGCAGTAGACCCCCGAAAACAAATAAGTACAAAGACAATAATGCGCTCATTTACAAGACAGTTTCAAACTGTGCGAAGGAGCAGACATACTAAAATTGCAGAGAGATCACCGCGATGCATGTATAACAATAATTACCCCGCCTTCATTACAAGACGATCAAACATCATAAATAAATGCTAATTCATTACTGCCACATCCAATGTTCCCTCTAAGCTGTGGAGTCTTGTGAGCAAAAATTCTACTTTGTGAGCTACTGCCATTAAAGTTGTGAGCAAGCAATTTGGCTGCTGCATCAATTAGTTTGCTCTGGAGCCCTCCTCCCTGAACGAAGACAAAAATGTGTGAGCTGGAGGCTAAAAAACTGTGAGCTAGCTCACACTAACTCAGCTTAGAGGGAACACTGGCCCACAT
>NW_015162490.1:1080413-1111069 GCF_001447785.1 Gekko japonicus
GCTTCTTACCTGTCCAGCGAAGAGGCCGCATACCCCAATGATGCAGAGAATGTTGAATACAGCAGAGCCAACAATGGTTCCAACCCCAACATCTCCCTTTGTGATAAACACACCTGAAGAGGGGGGAAAACAGAGTCCTTCAGATTTCTCAGAATGGACAGAGGTTATTAGCCAGAGACTGGCAGAACTTCTCACAGTGAGGACTGAGAAATGGCTCTCGCCCACAGTCTATTCCATCCCTTTTACCAACTAAGGACTCCACACCATCTCAATTGAACTACTCACGAATTTCTTCATTTACTTACCCTGTGAGACAGGTGAAGTTAAGCGTGTGACTGGCCAAAGGTCACCCAGCGAGCTTCCATGGCAGTGTGGAGATCTGAACCTGGGTCTCCCCATCAGCCTCACACTCTAACCACTACACCACAATAGCTAGAATGCTTTCTCAGAATGTCACGGCTCGCATTAGTCTCAGAGCAACTTAAACAAGATCAAACCCTCACTTGTAATAACCATCACTTCCCGATGTACATAAAAGATGGTATGAAAATAAAACTCTGGACAGAAGACACTAGTCTGAATGATTTGAATGAACATGCGCTGTGGATTCTCCAAAGGGAATTCATTCTCCAAGATCAGATCTCCTAATCTGGCATGGATCTAAGGATATATCACAAGGTTTGGTGCCGCCGACCATTCCCGTGACTCAATCCATCTTTGCTGGGCAGGCTGTCCTGACTACAAACTTCACCGCAGCCATCACCTCTGCAAAATGCTGGCTCCACCTTGCACTGTGAGGCTGTTGCAGCAAAGAGCCCTTCTCAAGGTGTGGTGTGGTGTGGAGCTGTTTTCTGTTGCCCCAGAAGGTCGGACCAGAACCAACAGGTTGAAATTAAATCAGAAGACCTTTCGGCTAAACATGAGGAAAAACTTCCTGACAGTTACAGCGGTTCCTCAGTGGAAGAGGCTTCCTCGGGAGGTGGTGGGCTCTCCTCCTTTGGAGGTTTTCAAACAGAGGCTAGGTGGCCATCTGACAGCAATGCGGATTCTGTGAACTTAGGCAGATCGTGAGAGGGAGGGCAGGAAGGGTTGCCTCAGCGCTTAGTTCTCGTGGCCCTTTTTTACACGCCCAGGGAAATACCAGTTGCCACTTTGGGGTCAGGTAGTAATTTTCCTCCAGGCCGGTTTGGCTGGAGATCCTGGAGGTTTTCTGCCATCTTCTGGGCATGGAACAGCAGTCACTGTGGGTGTGGAAGGGGAGGTATTTGTGAATTTCCTGCATGGTGCAGGGGGTTGGACTAGACGACCCTGGAGGTCCCTTCCAACTCTATGACTGTCTGCTTCTGTGATTCAAGAGTCTTGCGCTTTGGGCACAGCAAGAGCCTAGTAGCTATTAGTGCTGCCGGCCTGTTGTCTCAAAGCTGGATGTGAAGCCACACCAACTGCAACCACACTGAAAGAGGGCATGTTAGGAGCCAGACAACATGAAATGTTTGGCCATGAGGTGGGCCAGGGTTCTTCTGTTCTCATCATCCCTGGGCCAAGAGCCCACAATTGATATATTGGTAAACTGGCAAAACTTAACTTTATGTTTTGCTGAAAGGTGTATGCCTAGGTATTATATTCTGATGTGATAACCTATTCTGATGGGTAGTTCAAGATTTTTACAGAAGAGAAGATGAAGAGATTGGATTTATACCCCGCCCTTCACTTGGAGTCTCAGAGCGGCTTACAAATTCTTTTCCCTTCCCCTCCCCACAACAGACGCCCTGTGAGGTAGGTGGGGCTGAGAGAGCTCTTTCCAGAATTGTCCTTGAGAGAACAGCTCTGACAAAACTATGGCTTGGCCAAGGTTATCCAGCAGCTGCAAGTGGAGGCGTGGGGAATCAAACCCGGTTCTCCCAGATTAGAGTCCAAGCACTTCGCCACTATACCAAACTGGCTCTCATCAAGAAGACTGAAGCCAATTTTTCTTACCTTTTGTAATTTGACCTATAACTCGTGAACCAATTAATCGATTTCAAGTTTTAAAGCAATGTTGGAAAGCAAATAAATTCCCCTACAAATAACTAATACTAACACCTCTACCTATTTTTTGTGATATACAGCACAAATCAAAGAAAAAGTAAATTTTTACCACATTTTATAAGGTTTGTGGCATATGGCACTTTACCTAACCCAGATAGTCACCTGAAGTATATCAGACAATTGTACCTTATCCTTTTGTCTTTCCAGTGAACCATTGCATGAAGAAATCCATTTTGATATGCCAAAGCTAGGTACATGAGAACAATTCAACTGTTTATGTGATTTTTATCCGGCTTAACTGGACAATAGGTGACTCTGTGTTACTGCAAAGAAAAGTCTTTTAATTTTGTGAGTTCACCAACTGTTCAATATGCCTATGGTTTTATTTACAAAACTTACATTATCATCGTCTCATGAATTTTATTCTCTTTGCAGTAACAACCAAGCCCTTACATAAAGTCAAAACTCTTGAGCGCTCCTAACATGAAACTCCCAGCATCATATCTAGCTTGGTCTGAAGTAGGTTCTCTTCCCACATTTCGTGGCTCTCATCCTTTCGCTCTAGAGCATGAGCAAGGGATTTCATCTCAGCAGAGCACATAACACAGGGTGGATGGATTGCGGCGGCAATGAAATCCCTCTACGACTGTGGAGTTGTGGAGGCTCCCCGGGATCTCATGCAGAGGTCCTTCTCAGACCTGCCATCTGAAATCCATCATGGAGATGCCAAGAACTGGACCAAGATCTTCAAAACTGCATCTAATGGGAGCTCATTGTGTGGTGGACTCTCCCATACTCATGATCTGTGGCATGGGTCTGGCCCAATTTCAGACCTGTTGGATGACAGTACCCTCACTCAGAGGAGTCACTGAGATGTCCAAAGGACTTTCTGTTTCCTTAGGATGGTTAAGAAATTCTTCAAGAGCCAACTCTGTCGCTCCCACCTTCAGAGACAAGATGACTGCCCTACCAGAAACAGGGAATTCTCCTTTGATGAGAGGGCTTTTCCATGGAATCCTCCCCCTCTGCTGAACTTACCGTACATTACTGAACTCCTAGCACAGTGATGGCGAACCTTTTAGAGACCGAGTGCCCAAACTGCGACCCGAAATTGCCAACACGGCAATTTAACCTGAATACTGAGGTTTTACTTTAGAAAAAACAACCCATACATTAACTTAAGATGACCCAAACAAAGTAAGGAAAGCAATCCCAAATGCTTTCATTGACTTAAAATTATTTGGCAGAGAATTCGACACTTTAATGATGGTCTGGGCCTGGCTGGGGCGATGGCACGCGTGCCCACAGAGAAGGCTCTGAGTGCCACCTCTGGCACCCGTGCCATAGGTTCGCCACCACTGTCCTAGCAGATCTCCTCTTGGCTTAGGAATTTTGTTCTCGCTTGTTTTCATCCTGTGCTAATTTCATTTACTGTTTATATTGTGTTTTCAAAGTGTCTATCGGCCAGCTTCCTTCATTTATATATATCAAACCCTGTGAGTCTTTGCTGGAGAGCAACGGTGCAAATAGCTATGCTAAAGCTTTCCCCAATGGCATCAAGACATGGGTGATTTAATTACCTATAACAGAGGTAAAGAGTTCTGGAGCAGAGCTGCCGGCCGCCATGAACGTCGCGCCCGCAACGTCTTCGCTGAGATGCAAACGCTGTGAAGAAAAGGAGGGAGAGAGTGTCTTTATCGGAAGCAAAACGGAAAAGGCCCCCAGTCTACAGATGGATTTCAGAATCTGCTCCAAAGCAGGCTGGCATTAGAAGGGTACGTTGGCAGGCATGCCCAGAACTGGTATCAGAAGAGACCTGCTTCACCAGATCGTGACCAGCAAAGGGAGCAATTTGTAAGCTGGCTCTTAAACTGTCCAGATTCTTCCCTACTTCTTGCAAGGAGCAAGAGTCACCCATTAAAACACTAAAAATCAATCAGGAGATTCCATATGTCATTTAGAGCAGGACCGGGCATAGAAATGGGTTGCCAGGATTTCTCTTGTGGAGAGAGAGAGGTGGCAGCATGCAAATTCTCTTGCTCACTCAAAGGAACCCTACTGGGGGACCCCATCGTTATTTCTCTTGCTGGGGAGGTCTGGATGGACTTCCAAGTTCTTCGAGCACCCCACCCCTTCTCTCAGAAACCTCCTGTGGGTCAGTATTCCAAAGTTGTGAAGCAGCATTTTTTAGAAAGTCCTCAATGCGTGGTCACGATCTGGTGAAGCAGGTTTCTTTCGATACTAATCCTGGGCACGCCCGCCAACTGAACAGATGCCAAATCACCCTAATAATTTCCTCTGATCCATGGAATAGAGGCAAAAGGTCCTCTCGCACTGCTATTTTAACCTCCTTGGAGACACTAACCAAGCACAGAGGACGTGTGCAGGGCCGGCTCACCCACTAGGTGAACTAGGCATTCGCCGAGAGCGCCAGGCCCTGGATGGGGTGCCAAGCTGTGCCTCCCCCCTCCTCCCCCCCTTTGGTGGCAGCGACAGGGGGGAGGAGGCGGTGGTGGCAGCAGCAAAAGGGTGGCTGGCTCCAGAGGTCTCCAGGTCTCCAGGCCCCACCGGGAGGTTGGCATCTGCGCCATAAGGCAGCCTTGCCTAGGGCGCAGAAACACCTTGAGCCGGCCTCAGACGTGTGTGCCACTGGGGCTGCGGCAGAATCATCCCTCCACCCACCCACCCCCAGTATTGCAACGTCATCCAAAAGCAGGAGGACATTTGGAGGGGAGAGATGTCTGGAGGTTGTGGCGGAAGATCTTCATTAGGGACGCCAATTCTGGGTTTGAAAATTCCTGGAGGTTTGGGGGTAGAACGTGGGGAGGGCAGGATTTGGAATGGGGAGAGACCTTAGGAGGATATTTTATTTATTTATTTTTATCGGATTTATATCCCGCCCTCCCCAATGGGCTCAGGGAGGTGTGCAACAGTTAAATATACAATTAAAACAACAGTAAAGTAACAATTTACACATAAAATCATAAAATACCGTATAATTATAAAAGTTATCAGATGATTAATCAGAACAGGCCTGATGGACAACTGGCCTGGAAAAATAGGGCTGGAAAACTTAGGGCCAAAAAAGCTGGAGGGAGGGAGAGGGGTATGTCCGCTGCCTCAACCAAATGCCTGGCGGAAGAGCTCCATCTTGCAGGCCCTGCGGAACTGCAATAAGCCTCTTCTAAGCCACCCTGGGGAGCTGCGGTGGCTCAATTGGCTAAGACGCTGAACTGCAGGCTGTGGAAGGTCAGTAGTTCAGCAGTTCGAGACCCGAGTGTGCCGCATGACGGAGTGAGCTCCCGTCTCTAGTTCCAGCTCTTGCCAACCTAGCAGTTCGATGACCTCTTCTAAGCCACCCTGGGGAGCTGCGGTGGCTCAATTGGCTAAGACGCTGAACTGCAGGCTGTGGAAGGTCAGTAGTTCAGCAGTTCGAGACCCGAGTGTGCCGCATGACAGAGTGAGCTCCCGTCTCTAGTTCCAGCTCTTGCCAACCTAGCAGTTCGAAAGCAAGAAATTGCAAGTAGATAAATAGGTACCACTTCGGTGGGAAGGTAACAGCGTTCCGTGCGCCTCGGTGTTTAGTCATGCCGGCCACATGACCACGGAAACGTCTTTGGACAGCGCTGGCTCTTCGGCTTTCAAACGGAGATGAGCACGGCTACCCTAGAGTCGGATTCGACTGGCTTTCGAGCAAGGGAACCTTTACCTTTACCTAAGCCGCCCTGAGCCTGTTCGCGGGGAGAGCGGTGTATAAATACAAAAATAAATAAATAAGTCCCGCAGGGCTCTGATCTCACACAGGAGCTCATTCCACCAGGCAGGGGCCAGGGCCGAGGCTAGCCGGACCCAGCCCTGGGGCCGGGAACCACTAACAGATGTTGATTAGTGGACCTGAGTACCCTCCGGGGCTCCTATGGGGAGAGGCGGTCTCGTAGGTATGCTGGCCCCAGGCCGTATAGGGCTTTAGAGGTAAGCACCAGCACCTTGAAACGGATCTGGAATTCAATAGGCAGCCAGTTCACCTTACGGTTCACCCTCCAAAGCAGCCTTTTCCTCCAAGGCTGCAGTCACACACACCAAATAATCCACTTCACGTGCACTGTCCAACTGGATTTGACTGTGCGGACTGGCAAAATCCAGTTGGAAAGTGTTTTGCAAGCGGACTGGAGGTGGAGTATTCAGTGTGTGTGAAGGCTCGAGTGAAAAACCGAAAAATTCGGGGGGAAACTGTTTTTTTCCGTTTTTTCCCTGAAGCCTTTTTGTTTTTTTCCGAAAAATTGAAAAAACTGAAAAAAGAAAAGAAAAGAAAAAAATTGATTATGGGACGTTTTATTTTAACATAATGAGTAAAATATTGTAAGACAAGGTGTTCAAATATTTTCCAAATAATTTCTAAAATATATATATATGGTATCAGATTGATCTAATTTCTGTGCACTGAGGACAAACAAGTCTTAGGTTACAAACTGAACTCTCCAATGCAAGAACAAGATGCATTTCTTCCTTTAGGAGGTGCGATTGTAGAAGAAAGTAATAAGGTTTCAGTTTTGGTTTTGGATGTGGGTGGGTATTCTGTTTGTAATAATTGTTTGGATACACTATATTTTTAATATGCTAGTTGTGATAATTTCATGCCAAGTAAAAATGTCCATAGTCATATTTTATGTCCCTAAAGTAACAGAATGACTTTCAATCTAGAAAAGACAAAAGAAATGCTAATGTAGCACTTTTTTCAATTTTTCTGAAAATTTCCGTTTTTTTCAAAAAAATAAATAAAATCAGAAAGAGCGTCAAAATTTCCGGAAATTTTACATCTCTAATCGCAGCCCAAATGAACTGAGCTCTGCAGTCTGGAGATCAGCGGTAACTCCGGGAGGTCTCCGGGCCCCGCCTGGAAGTTGGCAATCCCAGTCTCCATCAATGTCTTTGGAAGAGACTAACATGGCTGCCCCTCTGAATTCAGAGCACTCCTGACATCACAGCGGCATCGTTGCCACTGTTCCCCAATGGCCCCATCCTCACACTATCTAGCAATATCCGTACACCAGGAAATTCAGTACTGGGCAATGACATGGGGGTGGAGCTCGGGGAGGGCGGGGTTTGGGGAGGGGAGGGACCTCAGCAGGAGATAACGCCATAGAATCCATCCTTCAAAGCAGCCATTTTCTCCCGGGAAATGGATCCTGGTTGTCTGGAGATCAACTGTAAATCTCCAGGTATTTCCCAACCCAGAGCTGGCAACCCAGAAGTATAAAGTAGTTCAGATATTCAGGGAAGTTAGGTAAAGGTAAAGGTTTTCCCTTGCCCGAAAGCCAGTCGAATCTGACTCTAGGGATGCGGTGCTCATCTCTGTTTCCAAGCTGAAGAGCCAGCGCTGTCCGAAGACTTCTCCGTGGTCATGTGGCCGGCATGACTAAACGCCGAGGTGCAGAAGACACTGTTAGCTCCCCACCAAAGCAGTGCCTATTTACCTACTTGCAATTTCTTGCTTTCAAACGGCTAGGTTGGCAGGGGCTGGGGCCAGAGACGGGAGCTCACTCCATCACGTGGCACCTGGGTCTTAACCTCTGAGCCACACTCATAGAAATATCTGAATACCAACAACTGCAAAGGACCCTTTCCCAGGACCGACCAAAATATCACAAAACAGAGATCAATCTTTCAAGTTCTCCAGAACTCCATAAGGATGGGGGTTCATTTTTTAAAAGACAGAGAGAAAGAGTTGGGAGGACAGAAATAAATGTTTCTAGGGCACGCCAGAGAGGCCCCAAGCCTGCAGCATGCAGAGTTGCAAAGTACAGAGAAAGCATAGGCCTTTTCAGATGTGTATAGCTTTGATACACATGAATAAACCCCACTTTTTAAAAAGGGAACACATTTGTGCATATCTCAGCTGTACATGTATGGAATATATGTTTTTCCCTGTTCACACAAAATGGCAACCATATGGATCAGGAAGGTCAAGGCGTAGCACACTCTCCTATTTATGCACAGTTAAAAAGCTGTGGAAGGTCGGTAGTTCAGCAGTTCGAGACCCGGGTGCCGCATGACGGAATGAGCTCCCGTCTCTAGTTCCAGCTCCTGCCAACCTAGCAGTTCGAAAGCAAGAAATTGCAAGTAGATAAAGAGGTACCACTTCAGTGCAAAGGTAACAGTGTTCCGTGCGCCTTGGTGTTTAGTCATGCCGGCCACATGACCATGGAAACGTCTTTGGACAGCGCTGGCTCTTCAGCTTTGAAACGGAGATGAGCACTGCAACCCTAGAGTTGGATTCGACTGGCTTTTGAGCAAGGGAACCTTTACCTTTACCTTTAAAACACCAAAATCAAACATCTTAAAAGAGCCCGTTATTGCAAACTTAATCGGTTAGGAAGTGCTGAGTGCAAAACAGGTTTCTCATCATCAAACCGCTCACAGAAATGAACACTGTAAGGCCAGTCAAACAATTTAGATATCAAAGGTGATGGAAAGTAAATTAAAGGTTACAATTCTGTCTCACTGCAATCTGTTCAAAAATATGGGCAGGTAGCACCAGCAGATACTTACTTCGCAAATCTTTTCCAATGAAGGGACAAAGAAATCATCACAAACAATCGCCAAAGCATAGAACATGTAGACAGCCTGTGAAAACAGAACATATTCTATGTAGAAGAGCCAGTTTAAACAGGATACTATCCTAATTCAGTTATTTCAAATTATTTAATGTTACTTTTTCAGAGGACTCAAGACTCAAATGCCTGTTGGTTTTGCAAGGACACCAAACAAATATCTACATTGCAGACTTAAACTGGGTTAATTCCTGCTTACCAGAGAACCATGGGAATTGTAGTTTTGCAATGGCTGCTAGAGACCTCTCATAATCCTCACTCTCTGTGGTTCCATTCCCAGTATTCTTTGAAGGAAGCTGTGGCGTAACGGGCCTGCTGTGACCTCCAGGCCCTGTTCCACCCTGCCCTCCAAGGTTCCTAACACCTGGAGAGGCTTTTCTCTCTCTCTCGGGTAACCACTGCCACCACCTGATCGTTGTATGGAATTGCCCATTGGGAGGGTCAGGACTCCCAGCTTCCCTTCTAAGTTCTGAGGCCTTGCCTCTGTGTCTCCTGCTGCCCAGCACCTGGTCACCACAGGGACCATTTACTGCCTTGTGCGCCCATGGAGGAATAGCCACTTGCAAACTGCCTTTTAAAATAGTGTGTCAAAGATGATTTAGGTCAGTGTGGTACAGAGAACCACTACCAGCATCAAAAAGTTATAAAGTATTTATTAAAAAGAAAATGTTCACAAGCATACTTTTAGCACAGCACCGAGTACGTGATTCAAGAGAAAGGGGTAAAATGCAATTCCTCTATCCCTCTCTCTATACATACCCCATCAGATGTTAGACTATAGGACAGTCTCCTAAAGCTTAGTAAGTTACAGATCTCTACAGTTTGCATTACCTTAAAACTTTCTGTAGCTCTCTAGGCCACCGCATGGTCAATGGCCGCCTTCTCCAGACCTCAGCTAAGAGTTCTGTCTGCTCTGATGGACCTAGCACAAAAGAGTGCTTCCTCCTCACTCTCCTAACTTTTATCACCTTTCTTTTCCCCACCTACTGACCAGGTCAAGCCGAGTCAAAGAGGCTTTTTCTGAAGTCTCTAGAATTTCCTTCCTGAAACCTCCCTAGTATTTAATTCTTCCAAAGGGGGAGAGCTTGACCATCCCATTGTTCTTGACCTATTAGCATTTGTATGAAGGTGGGCTTAGGTAAGTCTGGAAAGTAATTGAACTGACTCCCCTCCCCCACCTGTTCTCTGCCCAGAAAGAAAGAAAGACTTTTAAAACTCAGAGTGAAGGTCTTGCTCATTTCAAATTTTCAAAGAAAAAATGCATTTCTTCACAGCAGCCACGACAATTTCTTATAGAATTAATACGGGTGTATAATGTAGACACATCCTAAAGTGCATTTAATGCAGTTCCAAATCCTTGTATGGAGGTATCACTAGTGCTCCATTAGTAACCTACATTCATCTGGCACTCCACAGCATAGAAAAGCATCAGCCGACAGACAGGCTTGGCTATCTGCCTTATTACCAACGAAAAAAGGAAAAAGAACTGTGACAATTTAGCGCTTGGTAATATATTCATAAATCATAATATACAATAACAGAAAATAAGTAATATATATAGTGGATGTAGAGTGGTCTCCGGAATGATGTGCCGTTTCGACAATGATCTTCTGAACAAGGATGTGTACATAAACTGTCTTTCAACAATTCATTTCTCTTGGTGATGTATTGGAAATATACTGTTGATTCACTTCATCATAAAGCTATGCTTACAGCTATGTTCTTCAGTGGGCTATAATTGCTGAATGCCCATTACATCCCTCTGCTTGCCTTCATTTGGGAGCAGAGAAACTGTGATATCTGAGCACAGCAAATAAACTTCTTTTCCCTGTTTGACAAGCCAAGCAATAATGCCTGGTTGCCTCGTTACAGCTTAGAATGTTCCATTACAAAATATAGCACCTAATAACCAGCGAACTTGATCAGGTTTGCAGCCCATTAGATGACTTGCCAGTTCTCTCATACCAGGGAAGTCATCTGCTTGGAATTCTTCTCTCATTGGCCGAGAGAGTCTGCGATTGAGAGGAAATGCTGATCACTCTAGAGATGCAAACCTAGGGCCAATACGAATGTGCCAAAATAGCACGTGGTACAGTCCTTCCTTAACAGTATCCCTTCAGACTGCTGCTGGGGAGACGGCTGAACATTTAGTTATCATGACTTATTCAGATCATCTCTTACCCTGCTTTTAATCCCCGATGCGGACCCAAAGCAAATTTTGAAAAATGTCAATACACTTTAAATAAACAAAATACAGTGTTAAACAAGCAGGGGAATAAACAAAAGTACCCAAAACATCCTGAACAGATCTAGTAATCCATCCACCCCTGTTCCCCTATATATATATTCGATTTCTAGATATAAGGCCCCCTGTATGCAGAAAAGAGCATGCCAGGGAAAATACTGATCTACAACCTTGAGATTCCAAAGTTTTGACCACTTCTGATTAGAACCCTTCACTCATTTTCCTCCCCCCCCCCCCCCCCGTATGTTGTATGCATTTATTCTGTAATAGTCTGTCTTGTGTCATAAGAACATGAGAGAAGCCAATGTTGGATCAGGCCAATGGCCCATCTAGTCCAACACTCTGTCACACAGTGGCTAAAAATACCAGGTGGCATCAGGAGGTCCAGCAGTGGGGCCAGGACACTAGAAGCTCCCCCTAAACACTAAGAATACAGAGCATCACTTGCCCCAGACTGAGAGTCCTTATCTGTACCTTGTGGCTAATAGCCACTGATGGCCTGCTGCTCCATATGCTTATCTAATTCCACATGCTTCTCTAATTCACTGTCAGAAACTGTGCTTGTTAGTTAACTGACCATAATCTCTTAATTTCATCTGGTAACATTTAATCTCGCAACACCTGTGGTGATGCTAGAATAACGGGCTGAAATGTCTTGAATATTTATTATTTGAATATTGCAGTTATTTGGGGGATGGGGTGGGGGGTGGAAGAGAAGCAATGTGCTGGCATTATGCCCCTGTGTGTGTGTTTCTATATTAATTGGCACAAGATACAAAATGATTCCGCCCGTCACGCGTAGATTTAACCTCTAGAGGCTCAGGGGAAAGAAGACTTGAGTACGCGAAAACAACATTGTAAAAGATACCACCATAAGGGAAATTTGGACAGTTTTTTCTTTTTTAACCAGGGACAGGCGCCCGAAAATAGGAACAATCCCCAGTGGGTAGGGACGGTTGGAGTGTGTAGACGTCACGGGATGGAGGAAAAACATCTCTGACAAAGGGGGCCAGGCAATCCGTGCCACGGCGGTCGCTCTGAGAGTGGAGAAGCAGCGGAGAGCTCTCTTGCGGTGAAGCATCACTCCGGGCGACACGAAGGCTTCCTGAGCCATCTCAGCGTAGCTTTTTAAATAGGCATGTTAATATTTAATTTTGTTTTCTGTTTTTAACATAGTGCTTCGCCGCTGCAGCAATGCTAACGCAAGCAGCCAAGCAAGGAAATGGCAAGTGAGGACACACCCGAACACGACCTTGCCTTGCAGAGAATCAAACGGCTCAACCCAAAAAGGCAGGGCACGGGAGATAAGCCAGGGATGAATTAATTAATGGCCTGTTGGTTGGGACAGAAACCTCATTGATAGCAGCTGCATAATCACCTAGATGGGGGTGGGGACTCACTGGATACACTGTCCCGCAAAAACTCAGATCTGTTTTCTTCAGCCAAGCGAAAAAGAAACTCTAATGGCAAGAAAGCACACGACTCCCCTCTGTACTTTAAAACTGATTTTAATTTAAAATGGAATTGCACAGAAGATTATGAAACACTCAGCCACATGTATCGGCTTCCTAACAAGCGTGCCCAAGGTGACAGCGCCCCCCCCCCCCCCCGCCTTTGTGCCTTACGGGCCACGTTCACAAGTGACGCCAGGTGCCTTTATAAAACCCCTAGCACGCTGTGGAAATGATGCATGCCACCCATTTCCTTTCCAAGCTCTCAAAGGTGGCTATTAATTAAATTAATGGGGCTCATTCAATTGCAATAATCCAACGGATATAACTTTCCAATTCCCATGAACAGATGTGGATTTAAAAGTTACATGCTATTAGCCCCCAACTGCTATTATTATTATTATTGTAAAGAAACACAGCATACAGGTTCTCTATTTAAGAATGTGCTTTCTGAAGAAAGAAGGGGGGAGAGTTGTACAGGGGTGGGTTTAAACTCCCCAGTGAACCGAATCAAAGGAAATTCTCCCAGAATGAATCATTCTTTCCACACTTCGTGATGCCTAAAAGCTCCAGATCCTCGGATGATCTTTGCAAAAAATGACAGACTTACATCTGATCTGTACAAGAAACACAAGTCTAGAAATCCATGGAGGAGGTTATGTGTGGGAAAGTAACTTTGGAGGTTCCCTTGAGGAGGAAAGGGGCAGTTGGCGAAAGGCTTAAGCGCCCCTCCCCACTTCTCTGCCTCGATTCACCCCTTCCCGATGCTTCTTCCCGGCAAAGGATGAGCTGTCGAAAATTTCTTACATGCATTCATGCAGGGCTCTTTTTGTAGAAAAAGCCCAGCAGGAACTCATTAGCATAATAGGCCACACCCAACAGCAGAAACTCGTTAGCATATTAGGCCACACCCCTGACAGCACAGCTCATTAGCACATTAGGCCGCACCCCCATGTTACCAGAACTGTGGTTATCCAGCCACACCCACCTTTTGCTTGTCATTCTGTTTGCCTTGTTTGTTGTCAAAACCCAGGGCCTTTTTTGTAGCAAGGACTCCTTTGCATGTTAGGCCACACACCCCCAATGTAGCCAATCCTAATGAGTTCCTGCTGTTGGGTGTGGCCTATTATGCCAATGAGTTCCTGCTGGGCGTGGCCAACTTGGGAGCCAGCCGGAACTCCGTTCCTGTGCGTTCCTGCCCAAAAATAGCCCTGCATTCATGTACGACATGTGGTCTCTCCCACATCTGAGTAAGGACAGAACTATATATTACAAGACAAAAAAAAGGGGGTTCTCAACAGTATGATCGCCTTATAATGCAAATGCGAGAGGGGGAGGGGGAGGCATCTGCTGCACAGAAAAACAGGTTGCTTACCTGTAACTGATTATTTTTGAGTGGTCACCTGTGCATTCACACCTATGGGATTAAAGGGCGCCTGCGCCTGACCCATTGGTAACTTAACAAACCCAAGGCCTCTTTTTCCCCGTGCCCCGCCCCCAAGGCACATGCGGGACCCCACTGTGCATGCCCACAGGGTCTCCCGCCATTTCCTTCTAACCACTGAAACCCCCACCCAAAGTGAGAAGGCTGACAGCGGAGGGAAGGAAGGCACTAGAAGCCCTCCCACTGTTGCCCCCCCCCAAGCACCAAGATTACAGAGCATCACTTGCCCCAGACCGAGAGTTCCTATCTTTCTCTCCATATGCCCTCTGCTCCATATGTTTGTTGACGCGTCAGCGTGCCCGGCGTGACAACATCTCTTCCGCGTGACATCACTGTGCCGACAACATCGGCAGGGCCGGCTCCAGGCTTTTTTGCGCCCTAGGCGGGGCTACCTTCTGACGCCGCCACCCCCCACCCACACTGACACTTGGAGTGCTGATATATGAGAAATGCAGCTTGTTGGAAGCGATGCTTTTTTAAAGACGCGACCCTTCCCATTCAGCTCCTTGATGCCTTTGGAGAAATAGATCTAAAGGGGGAGGAAGAAAGGCTACTTTTGCGTAAGCCATGCCCCTTTGCCAGCCTGCAGCATTTGGCCATGGAATGCCGGCGCCGCCACCGCTTCTCCCGGTATTTGCCCACCCCCTCCTCTCGACTGTCCTGTCAGACCTGCCCCCTCCTTCGCCCCTGGGTGGGAAATAGCGCATGAAAGGGAGGAGGGGGGTTGGAGTCTGCGCGCCAGGCTGCTTTGCTGCCCCACCCCTGCCACATCTGCCCACGCTCCTGCACCCTCACCTATTGTTTCCCGACGGCCAGCCAGCCAGGGCATGCACCATCTCCCACCTTCGAGGGTCCGGCTGGCTTAAGCGTCCTGAGCATGCACTGGTGGGTACAAGAGAGAGTGGGACTGTGGGAGGGAAGGGGCATCCTGTTTGGCGCCCCTAAGGGCCAGCCTGCACTCTAGGCAAATGCCTAGTTCGCCTAGTGGGTGAGCCGGCCCTGAACATCGGCACAGGAGGAGACGGTTTGGGGTGGGGTTTCCCCTGCTGGTCAGCTGGCTGGTGGAAGATCATATTTGGTGGAAATGTGACAAGATAAAAAGTTTTTGGAAAATTACCAAGCAGCTCATAAAAGATATCACAGAAGTAGATATACCATTGATCCCAGAAATATTTTTGTTAAATATTACTCCAGACGGTATCAAATATAATGAAGCATGTATTATTGTATACTTAACAACAATGGCAAGAATTTGTATTGCAAGAAATTGGAAGTCAGATAGTATACCTACTAGAGAAGAACTGATAAATAAACTTTTTGAGGTAATAGAGATGGATAAATTAAATATGTTTTTGGCTGGAAAATCAGAGGAAAATTTTAACCAGAAATGGCATAAAGCCATAAAGTGGTATGAGAAAAATCTGTAAAGCACCCCCCTAAAGATTAGTAAACAGGAGAAAACTGTATGTATGTATAAGATGGAAAACTGTAAATAAACAATTTAAAAAAAGAAGAAGAAGCCCCCAAAATCAGGGGGACCCCTGTCCCAGCTGGGGGTCTGGCAACTGTACTCATGCCTGCAACCCCTGGGAGACTTTGGGGACAGGGCATGGGGAAAATGGAGAGTTGTGCATGCGCAACTGTCACCAATACCCTAGAATTTTGTCAGTTGCTAGAGACTGGCAAAATCCTAGATCAATAATGACGTCGCTTCCGGTTCTTAGCCAGCAGTGATGCTGACATATACATATCTCTCCCCTCCCGTTTCCACCTGCCACTCATTTGAGCAGTATCACGGGCCCGCCAGGAGACGGGGAGGGGGGCAGATCATCTGCCATAGTGGGTGGGTTGCAAGCCTATCTCTAGGACTGAGAGACAGTTCGGTGTCGTGGTTAAGTGCACAGACTCTAATCTGGGAGAACCGGGTTTGATGCCCCACTCCTCCACTTGCAGCTGCTGGATGACCTTGGGCAAGCCACAGTTCTGGCAGAGCTGTTCTCTCAAGGACAGTTCTGGAAAGAGTTCTCTCAGCCCCGCCTACCTCACAGGGTGTGTGTTGTGGGGAGGGGAAGGGAAGAGGGAACACTGGCTCCCATCCCATTGATGGTACTTGATGTACACCATGTAATCCGCCTTGAGTCCCAGAGAGAAAGGTGGACAATAACTGACCTAAATGAATACATTTAAAATGCCCTTCAGAGTACAAGACAGGATATGTGCCACACTTAAAAACGAAAGAAAACGGCAGCCACATACCTAAAGCAGGAGGTGGGGGGAGACCGAGGACAGTGCCAGCATTTGATTTGTTAATATGCAGGGCTGTCATTTCACTTACAAGTCAACAGGACGTTGGGATCAACTGCAGAGAAGGAGGAGGAGGAGGAGGAGGAGATTGGATTTCTACCCCGCCCTTCACTTGGAGTCTCAGAGCGGCTTACAATCTCCTTTCCCTTCCCCTCCCCACAACAGACACACCCTGGGAGGCAGGTGGGGCTGAGAGAGCTCAGCTCTCTCTAGAACTGCCCTTGAGAGAACAACTCTGAAAGAACTTGTAACTGACCCAAGGTCACACCAGCAGCTGCATGTGGATGAGTGGGAACTCAAACCCAGTTCTCCCAGATTAGAGTCTGCACTCCTAACCACTACACCAAACTGGCTCTCTAGAGTCCCTCTAGACCACTGATGGCGAACCTTTTAGAGACCGAGTGCCCAAACTGCGACCCAAAACCCACTTATTGATCGCAAAGTGCCAACACGGCCATTTAACCTGAATACTGAGGTTTTACTTTAGAAAAAACAACTCACACATTAACTTAAGATGATCCAAACAAAGTAAGGAAAGCAATCCCAAATGCTTTCATTGACTTAAAATTATTTGGCAGAGAATTTGACACTTTAATGATGGTCTGGGGCTGGCTGGGGCGATGGCACGCGTGCCCACAGAGAGGGCTCTGAGTGCCACCTCTGGCACCTGTGCCATAGGTTCGCCACCACTGCTCTAGACCAAGCGAGAGGCTGTCTTAAGAAGGCTGAGACCAAGAGGACAGCTATGATGTGAATTCTGTGTCTTTGCAAAGGAGATTTTACCCTCTGTTCCTTCTGCTTGTGAGCTTAGTTACGGTAATGCAGTCCTTAACTCCTACCTTTAGAAGTGCATTTGTGCAAGCTATTTAGAACCCCTTAGTGTACCAAAACATAGGAGAGCTTTTACATGAGCACCCTGTAACATTTTGCTATCAGCAGTCCTTGAGAGCTATTGCAAGCACATCCCTTCAAAAGATCTATTTTGTCCTTGTGGTACCGAGGCGACAGAGACGGTATCCTATGTGCTGTTGCTGCGTAACTAGTGCAAAGGAGTGAGAGATGAAGTAATTGCTCCATTCCTGGCTACGATACCAGCTGAATACCCCTTTTCTCTTGCTGGGGAGAACACAACATATCACTGCAAAAGCGCCTCTCTTTCTCAGGCCGATTTCACACAAGAGCTGCGCCGCGGTCGCGCCTCCCTTTGCCCCGCTTCTATTGGTCAATTTCCCACTCGAAGCCGCGCAGCCGCATTTTGACAGGCAGCTTCACCCGATTTCCCCCGTGGTTTCATGATCCTCAAAAAACAGGATCACGTGTGAAATTGGTCTCAGTGTAGCCATTGTGTCTAGAGCTGGGATGCTGAAAGAAGTCCGTTAATCGAACATGTACAATTGCTATATTTTGCTTTAATGGTTGTGTTATTGAACAGCACGAAGACCGTATAATAAAACGGTCTTGTCTCTTTGTGTAGTTGGCAGTCTCAGAGAGAGCATCATGCTTCAAAGGGAATTTGGGCTAAACAGGAGAGCGCTTCGGAAGGAAGAAACAGATCCCAGCGAGAGGCCAAAAGGACCGCATGTCAGCATGGTGACCCTTTAATCACCACAGCTAGTAGCCACTGATAGACCTGTCCTTCGTGAATCTGTCTAATCCCCTTTCAAAGCTGTCTATGCCTGTGGCCATCACTACATCCTCTGGCAGCAAAACCCACATCTTAATCACTCGCTGTATAAAGACGCATTTCCTTCAGTCCGTCCTGAATCTAATAAGAACATAAGAGAAGGCGTGTGCGGAAGCCACTGCATCTGCTAAAGTGAGGAGTGTTTGAACATGAGGTACCACCAGGACCTTCCATTAAAGAAGATCTCTCTTTTGTGAGGAAGAGGCCCCTGCCACTCCAAGAGGACATCCAGACGGCCAGTGTTGTGTTGGAGATGGGGTAATGCATTATCTTTTATAACATCACTGGCAGAAGGAGGAGGAGGAGGAGGAGGAGGAAGAGGAGGAGATTGGATTGATACACTTCCCTTCACTCAGAGTCTCAGAGTGGCTTACGATCTTCCCTTCCCCTCCCCACAACAGACACCCTGTGAGGTAGGTGGGGCTGAGAGAGCTCTTTTGAGGACTGCTCTTGAGAGAACAGTTCTGGGAAAATTTGTGACCGACCGAAGGTCACACCAGCAGCTGCATGTGGAGGAGTGGGGAATCAAACCTGGTTCTCCCAGATTAGAGTCTGCACTCCGAACCACTACGGCAAACTGACTCGGAAGTGGAGTGTAGCTTCTTAAGTCTTGGAAGCCACACCTAAGCTAAGGGATAACTATTTGGCCAAATGCTCTGTGCCTTTCCCCTGTCCAGACTAAGGATGAGCAAAGCTGTGATCACAAGTCCCTTGGCAAATCATCCCTCGGGAAGATGAATGATCGTCAACTGGGAAGCGTCTTGTGAATAGGAATATGCAGGAGATGACCAGGGATACAAGAAGCTACCAAACCAAGGAATAGACGGGTGGCAGGGCTATTTTTGGGCAGGAACGCACAGGAACGGAGTTTCAGCTGGCTCCCGAGTTGGCCACGCCCAGCAGGAACTCATTAGCATAACAGGCCACACCCAACAGCAGCAACTCATTAGGATTGGCTACGTTAGGGGTGTGTGGGCTAACATGCAAAGAAGTTCCTGCTACAAAAAAAGCCCTGGGTTTTGACAACAAACAAGATAAACAGAATAAGAATCAAAAGGTCGGTGTGGCTGGATGACCACATTTCTGGTAACGTGGGGGTGCAGCCTAATGTGCTAATGAGCTGTGCTGTCAGGGGTGTGGCCCAATATGCTAATGAGTTCCTGCTGTTGGGTGTGGCCTATTATGCTAACGAGTTCCTGCTGGGCTTTTTCTACAAAAAATGCCCTGACGGGTGGTATAGAGTAAGGTGGCAAAACCACAGTGGGACATTTGAGAAGAACGTCTTATTCCTCCAGGCAGTTCAGCATCCGGGCACCAATGCAAAGAGACCAGGAGGCTCCTGGTTCAATGCCCAGATTATCCTAACAGATATCCAGGAACCTCCTGCATACAAATAAATGCAGTGTGTATCTGTTCACCCGTTACTTTCTCCCTATGGGGAGGAGAAGAGGTACACATGTGAGTTGAGAATTATCTCGGGCATTTAAAGGCTGAATTGTCCCAGTTGCCTGGAAGATATGCCTGTTAAGTCAGCTGCAATGTAGCTCTGACTCAAGATCAATTCAAAACGGATTCAAACCCCTCAAAGGAGACTCAGGGTTTCTGCAAAACTGCAGCATTTAATGTACTGGCATGAGAACTGATAAGAGCAGGCACAACAGAAGGAGGCAGCTACAACCCGCTACAAGAATCCTTACAAACACGCTGAATCCAGTGAGCGCTGCTAAATCAAAAACAGTCTTTTTAAGGTAGCGGGGTATTCCTTTCTGCCGAAAAACTAAAAGTTTACTTAAAAAAAAAAAAATTGTTGGCAGCATTTCAAGCACAAGGCTGGCTGCTGATTCATGTTCCGGATTTGCCGATCGCTTTTTAAACCTTCTGATTAATTTTACAGACGGCTTCATATTTTCCCTTCGACAGTGTCTCTCCCCCCCCGCCCCAAGAGATCTTTTGTGGGAAAATGACTGAGACCGTTCTTAATAATCCAAGCAGTAAATTTATACATCTGCATATAGGAAAATGGCGACTCACACAGAAAGCGTGCAAGAATACTGCTCCGTGCCGCCGATCCTCATTTGTGAAGATGTCGCTCGGGAATTCATTGAGAGCTGAGAAGGAATGGGAAAAGAGTCAAGCTACTGGAAACCGTGCGTTCATCATAAAAACACCTTAATGAAATGAGCCAAGCGCTACTATAGGTTGGTGATCCCTGTGTGTTCGCCTGCCGTGGAAACCCGTTCTACTCTTTCACGTTACTTTTAATTGACTTCATCTGTCCCCGGGCCATTTAAAGCCTTCGGTGTTCTATTCCATGATCCTGGGCAGAATTGAGAGATCATCCCCCCCCCCCACAGTAACAACAGGGAAAAGTCTTGTGGCCCCTTAAAGACGAACCTAATTTATTCTGTCAAATGCTTAAAAAAAAAAATTAGTTTATATACAGAAAGGGGGGAAGGGGAAAGGAAGGAAGAAAAGAAAAATACAGAAAAATACAGAAAGAACTGCCATAATTCTGCGTGGCACGGATGCTGCTGGACTGGACTGGACCATCGACAGGACAATTTCACCCTAATGAAATGATCGATACCATCTAGGGCTGCCAAGCCGCGGCGGGGGATCCGTGCGTCGTCACAGGATCCCTGCGGCAGGGGGACAGCGATACGCGCTACACCGGCATCGCCAGGATGTGACGCTATGCGTCGCTCTGGCAACGGGACTCCAAACAGCCCCGTTGCCAGAGCGACACGTAGCGTCACTATGTTTTATACTGTTTTTATTTATGGGCTTGTGCCCCCGTGTAAGCCACCCTGAGCCCGTTCGCGGGGAGGGCAGGGTAAAAATGCAATAAAGTTTTAAAAAATATATTTAAAATTCCAATTTAGCATCCTGCATACATATCTTCTCATTACAGTTTCACAACTACTTCATCTATCATTCTTATTATTCTTCACAATCTTATTTTCTTTATACTTAAGTTTTAACATGCCTTCTTCTTCCATTTTTCCTTTTAATATATCTGTCAACTTGTCCATTTCAACACATTCCATTATCTTAAATGCTTTTGTGAACCAAAGGCCATCTGATAAGAGGCAGAGAGTGTAAATGCACTGCCCAAGGGGCACCGTTGGCCCGTGAGAGCTTATATTGCATTAGAAAGTGTCCCAGTGAATGAGCTCGTGCTGGTATCACTGGTGGTTAGAAAAAATGAGAACTACTGCAAGTATGCAATTGTAATACTAATAATCTTCCAAGTGAGTACAAAATTACAAAATATACAATAACAGTAACATTGTGTATTCCAGATAATCTATAGGTGATGGACGAAATTCCCCGGAGTTGGTGCTCCGTTTCATGATGACTTCCTCACACATCAAAACTCATAAAGAAGTGCCCTCATACAGTCACAAATATTACAAATGGGTTCTTCATAAATCCTAAACATTTGTAGTGTTCATTCCTGTTGTATATCAGATCAACATGTAAATGCGGGCTCCTCACTGATGGTGCTGGGACCTGGGACAGTGTGCCGGTGAGACCCAGGAAGGTACAGTAGTTAGAGTGTCAGACCTAATTTCAAACCCCCATTTTGCCAGAGAAGCTCACTGGGTAACCTTGAGCCAGTCACACTAGCCCTACCGCACAGGGTTGTTGTGAGGATAAAATGGAGGAAAGAAGAATCACGTGAGCCACTTTGGGGAGAAAGAGGGTTATAAATGGAGTAAACAAATAAATAAAATAGTGCCACTTGAGTGGATAATGAGGACAGAGCTGGCATGAGGGGCTATTGTGGGCGCTAGTCCCTGGGTTTGTATTTCCATTGGATGGTCCACTGTTGCTAGTGCATAGTTGCTTCTGGATGGGGTGGGGCTGTCTGCAAACAAGGGTTGGCATACCACCAGGGGTCATTTCCTGCCCAGGGGGCGGGCACATGCAACGAGCCACACCCCCTGCTCCCAGCAGCCCTCAGTCAGAGTAAGAAGCAGCCAGGAAAGTTGCAGAGCCCCCCTGCCCCCCCCCAATAGCTAGCAGTCCAGTGGCACCTTTAAGACCAAGTTTTATTCAGGTACAAGCTCTCCCTCCTCTGCGAGGACAGATCTGCATGTCCCCCCCCCCAATAGCTAGCAATCCAAAACAGTCCAGTGGCGCCTGAGCGGTGGGCGTTGCCTTCTGACACACTTCCGGTGATGTCAGGGGGTGTGGCGTATGCAAATGAGTTATGCTAATGTGTTATGCTAATGCGCTCCCGCGCCTCTTTTTCTACGAAAGGACCCCTGCATACCACTACAATATAGCTAGGGTTGCCAGCCTCCAGGTGGGACCTGGATCTCTCCTGGAATTACAGCTGATCTTCACATGACAGCAATCAGTTCTGCGGGAGAAAATGGCTGCCGGAGGGGTGGACTCTGTGGGGTGTTGTGCTCTCTCCCTAAGCCCTGCCCTCTCCAGGCTCCACCTCCAAAAGCGCCAGGAATTTTCTCAACACAGAGTTGGCAATGCTAGGCTTGGAAGGAGGGAACCCCCAGATCCCTGACGATCTGCTGGAGAGCTTTTAGCTATCATCAGAAGGTGATGCTTGCGGGCATTTTGCAGTTTGCCCTGCTGGGTATGTCTTGGGCTGTGGTCACATGGCAAGCTTACTGTGATGTATATTTGATCAGGGAGTATTTCTTTGTGGGTTGGGATGATCACACATCCCTCCCTGAACCACTTGCATCGTGCGGCGAGGCTCCAGGCACCGTCCAGATAGCCGCACCACCCAACCAGCGGCACGGCGCAAGTTTTTAAAAAAACATTCTTTGCGCATGCGCATAGGCACATGGCCAAATTACTGCTCCCGCTTGGATGCACTGTATTCCCTTGTTTTTGCAGTGCTTTTTCCCTGAACAGCAAATAAAATGAACCCCTGAAGTACAACCGAGTGCTGGAGTCTATATACGTGCGCTTGAACGTTCATGCATTGAATATATTCAGTGCAGGATTGATTATGCACACAATGGCGAAAGCTGGGGGGGGGGGAGCGCAAGAAAGACGTTCAGACATCCTAATTGCATTCATAGCAAGAGATGGCTGTCCAGATTGGTGAAATGGAGGATTCACGGCACAAATATTCGGAAAGTATTTGATTTTCTTGGTGTTGGAAAAATTGCTACGAAACCGGGAGTCCGCTTCGGTACAGGAGACAGATGCTGCCATCTGATCAGCCCGTTTAAATGCAATTGGGAACAGTGGTGAAAACCGATCAAAATGACCGTGTGACCACAGCCTTGGAGAAGGCAGCTCCTAGGCACCAGTCTCGTCTTCCCAATCTGCCCCTACATCTCTCCAAGTGAGAACTGGGGTTTTAGGAATCCTTGTTGTAAATCCTGCAGATGTTTGTCCCAGTCTGAAACACTGGTGCAGATGAGGTTGTACCTCATGTCATGGCTACAGACGACGGGCCGTGGATGTCCTTCTACCCTTTATGTTGGCCAGACTGGACAGTCCCTATGAAAGAGAATGAATGGCCACCAATGAGATATTTAAAAAAGGAAACATGCAGAAACCAGTGTGGAAGCATTTTAACCTCCCTGGACATTCAGTAATGGACTTTAAGTTTGCAGTACCACAGCTGGGAACTTTCAGAGGGAGACTCCAGGGGAAAGCTGCTGAGCTGGAGTTTATACGCTGATCTGAGACTCTCAGACATAGACTCAAGAGGGACTTGGGATAGCTGGCTCTCTACCAAAAATTGTTCCTCCTTCCAGGTTTACATAGTTTAGTCAAGTGCATCCTGCTTTGCCAATTCATCAACAGCTGGGAGCACTCCACACACACATTCAGGCTGTGATCACACGGGCAGTTTGGCCCGACACAGCCACTCCTCCCCTCCAGATCAAATGGGCGCAGTCAGACAGCCACATCTGTCAGGCATTCCCCAGTCATACTTATCATGTCATAGGATGACTTGGAGCCAGGTTAAAAAGTAATTGCGTGTGGCCAGATGTCTGGACACGGGGGAGCACGTGCAGAACAGATTTAACAGTCTGAACCTGCAGATCTGTTCTGCCGCTAGGGAAGTTGTTTTTTTTTAATTGCCTATATGCACATGTATGCACATGCACATGAGCATATGTGCACACGAGTACACATGCACATGAATCGGAGTCTCAGAGCAGCTTACAAGTTCCTTTCCCTCCCCCTCCCCACAGCAGACACCCTGTGAGGTAGGTGGGGCTGAGAGAGCTCTCTCGAGAACTGCCCTTGAAAGAACAGCTCTGAAAGAATTTATGAGTTCCTTTTCTGAGAGATGATGAGATAGGGCTATACCAGGGGTGGCCAAACTGTGGCTCAGGAGCCACATGTGGCTCTTTCACACATATTGTGTGGCTCCCACTACAGTGGCCGGGGAAGCAAAGGGGAGGCATGCCTCCCCAATTGGTCTTCCCTTCCCCAGCCAGTGCAGAGACAGGAAGCAACTTGAACTTTAAATGCATTCTCAAAGCCCCCCCCCCCCAATCAGCCGGCTTGGAGAAGGCATTTGTCTCTCTCTCTCTCTCTCTTTTTAATAGAGTTTTATTAGTTTATATATAGAAAGGGGGGAAGGGAAAAGGGGGGGGGGAGAGTACAGTGTTGTATTTAAAAAACTCCAAATTAGCATTCTGCATGCATTTGTGACAGCAGCCATGAAAGTAAAAGACGCCTGCTCCTTGGGAGGAAAGCGATGGCGAACCTAAACAGCATGATAAAAAGTAGAGACATCTCCCTGCCAACAAAAGTCCACATGGTCAAAGCAATGGTATTCCCAGTAGTCATGTATGGCTGCGAGAGCTGGACTGTAAGGAAGGCCGAGCGCCGAAGAATAGATTCTTTTGAACTATGGTGCTGGAGAAGACTCTTGAGAGTCCCTTGGACTGCAAGGAGATCAAATCAGTCCATCCTAAAAGAAATCAACCCTGACTGTTCCCTGGAAGGCCAGATACTGAAGCTGAAGCTCCAATACTTTGGCCACCCAATGAGAAGGGAGCACTCCCTGGAGAAGACCCCGATGCTGGGAAAGATTGAAGGTCAAAGAAGATGGGGACGGCAAAGGATGAGATGGTTAGACAGTGTAATAGATGCAACGAACATGAAATTGAGCAAACTTCAGAGGACGGGAGAAGACAGGAAGGCCTGGCGGGATCTGGTCCATGGGGTCGTGAAGTGTCGGACTCGCCTGTGCGACTGAACAACAACAAATGCATTTGTCTCTTTAAATCCCTTCTCCAAGCCAAGCTAGCCAGCGTGGGGTGGCTTGGAGGTCACATTTAACATTGAATGTGACCTCCCCCTCTCCCCCATCTATTTGCTTCCTTTCCACTTTCTTTCTTTCCACCTTTCTTTCTCTCTCTTTCTCCCAACCCTCCCCATCTAAAGTTATCGATTTAATATTATTAAAAGCAAATTTGCATATTTTCCAATTAAAAACAGGTGTGTAATATTTGTTCATGTCTTGCGGCTCTCAAACATCTGCCCTTTATTCTTTCTTTGTTTAATAATAGCATAGGCTTATTTATCTGAAAAGGGGGCTAAATAATCCGGGGATATTCCCATTGTAGAGAGTGACGTTTATTCTATGTGGCTCTAATGTTAAGCATGTTTGGCCACCCCTGGGCTATACCATGCCACCTTCCCTCTGGGAATGATGGAAGGAGGAAAGGGGAGAGGCCATGGAAGTTTTCGGGAAGGGAAAAGGGATAGTGGGGAAAGAAGAAATGAAATGCTCCTCCCGCAAGTCCTTGCAGGTTCCCATTTGTTAAATTATATTATCAAAGTTATGGTCCTCCCATCGCTACAATTAAACATAACTGTCAATGATAAATCAATAGTAATACTCTTACAACTCAAACATTATAAGTATACACAAAATAAAAGATAATAAAATGCATCGATTTTTTTTTTTTAAATGCTTCTTTATTCTGAAAGATAGAAGGTAGGGGTACAAAGGCATTCCAGTCCAAAGCGAAGCTAGAGTTTTGATAAGACGACCGGGCCAATCAGCCCTCTAGTTCCATGATTCCCCATACAAAATGCTTCTTCCTCTCCAGTTGCAACTGATGGACTCTTGTCCCCGGTGGTGTAAAGGGACTTGCATGTCGGAGAGGAAGCAACAGTGCTTTTGATCCAAGGGCAACAACAGCCTTTTGATCACAAGCGTTTTGATCCTGAGATAACAGACTTCTAACTTCAAAAAAAAAAAAAAAAAAAACTAATAAGAGATCAAAGGCCTGTGCAGGGCACCCTCCTCTTTCCAGCAGCGGCCATCTAGGCCTCTCTGGGATGCTCTGAAGCCGAAGGGCCAAAGACCTTGCCACAGGTCCTTGGCACCTACGGGCTTCACGGCCTCTCCACACCAGTGAACAATCGCTGAATTTGTTTTATTTCTTTACTTCATTGATACGCTGCCTTTCTACCCAATCGGGACCCAGCAGGCTTCCCTCCTCCTCCTTTTTATCCTCATGACAACCCTGTGAGGTAGGTTAGGCTGAGGGTGCGTGAATGGCCCGAGGTCATAAGAACATAAGAGAAGCCAATGTTGGATCAGGCCAGTGGCCCATGCAGTCCAACACTCTGTGTCACACAGTGGCCAGAAATACCAGGTGCCATCAGGAGGTCCAGCAGTGGGGCTAGGAGGACACTAGGAGCCCTCCCACTGTTCCCCCCCCCCCAAGCACCAAGAATACAGAGCATCACTTGCCCCAGACCGAGAGCTCCTATCTATACCTTGTGGCTAATAGCCACCGATGGGCCTCTGCTCCATATGTTTATCCAGTTCCCTCTTGAAGCTGTCTATGCTTGTAGCCGCCGCCACCTTCTGTGGCAGTGAATTCCATGTGTTAATCACTCTTTGAAGACATATGGTAATTCCTTTTATCCATTGTAACCCGACTGCTCAGGAATTTCATGGAGTGCCCACGAGTTCTTGCCTTGTGAGAAAGGGAGAAAAGTGCCTCTTTCTCAACCTGCTCTATCCCACGCGTAATCTTGTAAACCGCGATCATGTCACCCCTCAGCCGTCGTTCCTCCAAGCTAAAGAGCCCCAAGCGCTTTAACCTTTCTTCATAGGGAAAGTGTTCCAACCCTTTTATCATCCTAGTTGCCCTTTTCTGCACTTTTCCCAGTGCTATAATATCCTTTCTGACCAGAACTGTACACAGTACTCCAAATGAGGTCGCACCATCGATTTATGCAGGGGCAGGATGATATTGGCTGATTTGTTTCCAGTTCCCTTCCTATGGGGTTCCCTTCCTATGGGGTTCATAGCAGGCTTCCGTGACCGAAGGGGGTTCTGAACCTGCATCTCCCAGACCCTAGTCCAACACCCTTAGCAGTACATCATACTGGGTCAACAACCGTCTTTGACTGAGAACTACATTTCCCATGAATCGGTCTCCTCTGATGGCACCCAGTTGCAGACACTGGTGATGCATTGGGGGAAGCACTTTCTTTGGTGTGAGCTGAACCTGATGCCGATAAGTTTGCCGCAGGAAGGGGCAGCGGCTGTAGGCAAAGACAGCTTCAAAAGGGGACTGGAGAAACATATGGAGCAGAGGTCCATCAATGGCTATTAGTCACAAGGAATAGATGGGAAACTCTGTCCGGGGCAGTGATGCTCTGCATTCTTGGTGCTTTGGGGGGCATCAGTGGGAGGGTTTCTGGAGTTCTGGGCCCCGCTGGTGGACCTCCTGATGGCACCTGGTTTTTGGCCACTGTGTGATGCAGAGTGTTGGACTGGATGGGCCACTGGCCTGATCCAACATTGGCTTCTCTGATGTCCTGAAGTTTAACAGGGCTCTAGTGTTCCCGAGGACAGCAAAGAGTCCTCTCTCTCCACTTTCTCCACACAATGCGGTTTTCATAAACATCTATCGTATCCCTCCTGAACTGCTGTCATTTTAATACATTAGGGAAGAAAAGCAAACTCTTTTGCCCTTCAGGTGTTCCAAGTCTTCATTGTTTTGGTTGACCTTGCCCGTTTTCACAGCAAAGAAAGTGCACTCCGTTTGCTAGGAAGGACAACGTAATTTCCCCCTCCGATCAAAGGAAACACTGGCTTATACTTTAGTAAACCGCTAATTGGTAAAATCACGAACTCTACTCAGAGGGTGTTCGCGCAAGGCTACATACACAGCGTGCCTTCAGACTGTAATCTACATGACAGAAAAGCACATCAGGCGGGTTTCCTGGGTTACGCAATGACGGGCAGGAGAGAAATCTGTTTGTTAATCAAAAGACATCTGACGGCATCCGTTCAATCAGACTCTGTTACGCTGATGCGTTAAGTGGGGTCATGAGCACATCAAGGTTGACAGCTGTTTATGTGGAGAGCATGGCGTTGCAGGCGTGCACTGCAAACTGACTCCAAAACCAGGAACTTGGGAAGCCGGTTCTCCTACGGTAACGCAAGGCTGGATGCTGCTGAGCTTCCAAGCAAGCTTTGGGTCTAGCTGGCCCCCCCCAGCCCTATTTAGGTGACACCAGAAATAATCCCAAATTGCAGCTGTCCAGGTTTTGTACACTGCCCCAATCAACGGCACAGTACGAAATTACAGTGTGAGGGTTCTGCTTCAGGTACCGGTTCCTCCCTCCCTCACTGGCAGAAGCCGTCACCAGTGTTCCCTCTAAGCTGAGTTGGTGTGAGCTAGCTCATAGTTTTTTAGCCTCCAGCTCACACATTTTTGTCTCAGCTCAGGAAGGGACGGCTCCAGAGCAAACAAATTTATGCAGCAGCCAAATTGCTGGCTCGTAACTTTAATGCCAGGAGCTCACAAAGTAGGATTTTTGCTCACAAGACTCCACTGCTTAGAGGGAACATTGGCCGTCACTGTGAGTGGACCTACCGGCAGCTCTCATTGGTCGGCAAGCTCCCACTTAAGCCCACCCCCGATGCCACCCCACCAGTCACACATCCTCAACCTAACCTCCTTCACAGGGTTGTTGTGAGAATAAAACGGAGGAGACAAAAACGATGCAAGTTGCTTTGTGTTAGGTACGAGACCTCAGGCGGCTCATTAACAAGTGATTCAGCTTTATTAGAACAAGACAAGAACGAACACAAACAGGGGGGGGCGACAGGCCCTCTTTTAAACTACCCGGGCTACTATAGCCACACCCTCTTGAGAGTCAAGAACCAATCAGAATAGTAACATAACAACCAATGAATGTGCCTCCCTCCAGAACCTTTCTAGTACCCTGATTGGGCTACTTCGCAGAGTAGCCAATCAGACTGTGCAGTTTGCAATACCAGGCTTAGATAGGGGTTGAAACTCAAGCTCAGACATATGTATACCAATACATAACACTTTGGGTCCCCAGACTCACCACTGGGGAAAAAGGCCGGGTATAAATGAAGTAAATTAAATACATAATAAAATATATCTTGACTCTTCGGGGGAACAGATAATAATAGTAACGATGCCACTTGAATTAGCAGAATATGTCACTATGCTAATATGTAATTACGACAGGCAGAAGGGAGAAGAAAAGGCTAGAGCATTGTGGGGAGTCTCTGGCCCGTTCTGCATCTAGCATTTGCTCCGCTGTTTTACCAAACCCACACTGGAACAGAAAAAGATGCAGCTCAAAACCACACTCAAATACCCCTGCAAAGTCACCCCTGAATGGCCATAAAACAACCATAAATCTATGCAGGCGGCTACCATAAAATTGAGAGACCAAAGGAACTGAAACCAGTATGCAGTCTGGACACTGCCATAAAAATCCGACAATCAATGTAAGTGAAAGTGGCATGCGATGCAGAGGGGAATTTCTGTTCCAGCGTGGGTTTGGTAAGACAACGGAACAAACACTAGATGCAGAGTGGGCCTCTGTCAGGGAGCATTAGTGGACACCGGACTGGCCAGTGCCAGGGTGAGGGGAGGGACTTGGTCATGAAAACAAGGGTGTTGCCAAGTTTTCCCTTTTCCAGTAAGGAGCCGGGCCAACTACACCTGACAGAGTTCAGGGTCCATTTTCCCTAAAAGGTGCTAATAAGGGACAAGTCAACCACTGACTGTTCCCTGGAAGGCCAGATAATGAAACTGAAGCTCAAATACTTTGGCCACCAAATGAGAAGGGAGCCCTCACTGGAGAAGACCCTGATGCTGGGAAAGATTGAAGGTCAAAGAAGACGGGGACGGCAAAGGATGAGATGGTTAGACAGTGTCATAGATGCAACGAACATGAAATTGAGCGGGCTTTGGAGGATGGCGGAAGACCGGAAGGCCTGGCGTGATCTAGTCCATGGGGTCGCGAAGAGTCGGACTCGACTGTGCGACTGAACAACAACAACCACCTCTCTGGAAAGTATATATTGCAGATCTGCTAGCACCTAGTGTCCTAGCCACGGGGGGCACTGGGACACGTAGGGATGCATTCTCATTTTCCTCATTTGTAAGTTCCTGTTTCTTCAAGGTCCCCCCCCCCCACCGCGCTCCTCACTGTTCACTATGTCTCTACGTGATATTATACCGGTTTATGGGTGGCACAAAAACCTGAAGTTTAAATCTGCAGGGAGATATGCTGGACATAAACCAGTGTCATATTGAATCAACCTCTAGGGGGAGAAGAACACATGTGGAACAGCCGCCCACCATCCCCCCCCAAGGAAACAGAGACTTACACGAGAGGAAAACGAGGATGCAGAAAAGCTTTCCAGGATGACTGACATCTCTGTCCAGCACTTTACAGTTCAGCCATAGCCAGGATTTTGTAATTGGGGGGGAGGGATTTAAATAAGTCGGGGGGCACTGACGTCACAAAAAATAAAAATAAACTTTACAAAACTCACTTTTGTAGCGTTCGCACTCTGCTTGCCTACGTGGGGAAGCAAGCTGCACTTTAGGAAGGGGCGGCGACGGGGAGTCCTCCACGC